>NW_021635166.1:0-53426 GCF_004799145.2 Neltuma alba
CCGCGGCGGATTTCACAGAGGCAGTCTTCCCTTTCTGTGTGATCCGCCGCGGCGTTTCTTCCATAGGCCGCGGCGGATGCTTCTTTTCAGCTCTTCTCCATTCTTTACTCTCCTCAGGCTTTGTTTCCTGCAAAATTGACTTATAAACCCAATAAAAGAATGTTAAATCAGCTTAATTCAGTAGGAATTTTGAGAGGTTATCACACCCCCAAACTTACACTTTTGCTCGTCCTCGAGTAAAACAACAAACCAGCGACTAAGTGACAAAATTGCACATTAAAGATTGTAGGAACAGTTGTATCCTCATTAAATGCTCAAGACACTATACAGGATAGGAAATTACTGAATCACCCAAAGAAACAAGTTTCATGAACTTAAAACAAACTTTCAATGATTTTGGAGTGTGAGTGTGTGTATAGAGTCAATGAGCATCTCTTAAGATACTGTTTCAGTGGAATGAGAGACTTTAGCCAACATACTAACCTTCAACCGTATCCTTTCATAAGCCTAACTTCTTCTCTCTCTGTTTACAACTCACCCCATATACATTTGAAATCAAAGGGACTTTTCGGCTTATAACGTGGCCAAGAGGTAATGGCTTAGGAAAGAAAGGGGAAAGTAGATCATACAAATACTTTGAGATAAATAGATATTCAATAATCAGAACTTACTTCAACCACTTTCATTCTCCCAAACTTGTACCACAATTATTTGTATATAGATAAGTATACACACATTTTTTTTTTTTTTTTGTTTTTTTTTTGTTTTTTTTTTGTTTTTTTTTTTTTTCAAAACAAAAAACAACTTAGCACCTAACACTTTAACTTGTCAGAATAATTGACTACCCTTCAACCTTTCAAAATCTCCACATTTCATCAAACCCCTTATCCTTTCAACTTCCATTTATCTCAAAGCTAGGGATTTCATGGTTTTTCTCAATTGGTTTTGGGTTAGGAAGAGGTTAGGGTTTGAAACAAAACTTGAACATATATATATATATTTTTTAAAGCTCAAAGCATGGGTTCAAAGGATAAAACCTATAAGGTCAGCTTGAAAGGCTCAAACGCATTTAAGAACTGCCCTAATCCTTTTTCAAATTCATATAGAACAAACTATAAACTTTGAGAAATCAGAAGAAGGTTATGAAACAATTTAGTTGAAACAAAAGTATATAGGCTAAATTATCCACTCAACCTCAACATAACCCCTTGAAATGTCTTGACCCTTTTAGTGCATTAGCTTCTCCAAAATTAAAGAAACATAGGTTTTAACCTCACAAATCAAGTATCGAAGAGCAATTCAAAACTTCCTATCAAGCATAGTAACCAAGCATTTTGTTCAATCATTGGACCATTCATACATCCTCAACTACCACTTCAGCTTATATTTCATAAAATCAACCGAGCAAAAATTTAAGCTGACAAAATTTCTACTGTTTCAGCTGTTTCAAAATTTTCTCAACAAAATGACCTTTCAAAAATTTTCAAATATAACCCTGTTATCCACAAAATTTTCAAATTTAATCCTGTTATCCACAAAACTTTTGTCCTGATATCCACACAAAAATTCCTATTATCCAAAAATTTCAATCCTCACCCCCAAACTTAAAATTGACTGTGTCCTCACTGTCAACAAGGGGAAGTAAAGATCAGGGCATGCAGGCAGAATTGAAAAAAACAATAAATTCGCTGCATGAAAGGTCAAAATTTCGCTTTGCTTCCTGTACAAGTATATCAGTATGCACAACTATCAATAGTATCATCATCAGATAAGCATTATGAAATCATCAATTACTAAAGACATCCACAAATTAATCAATCAAAAGATCTGTTAACCATTCACATGTTCAATCATTTCGCAATAGTTAATGCTGTGAAAATCAGCAATGATAGATATTGGTCAACAGTCAGAATCAGTTCAACAGGCCATCAGTAGCCTTGCCAGAATCATAGAAGCAAATAACACACAAAATAGACCAAAATGCAAGAAAATTCATAAACACACAAAATGACAAAAACAGCAAAGCAAGCAACAACAGCAGCAGAAATGGCCCCAGCTAGTCCTCCTCCTCCTCAGAATGCTGATCCCCCTGATCCTCATCACCCTCTGCATATGGATCGACAGCCATATCATCGCCCGAGCCAATACCAGCCCCAGAAGTTCCAGCTTCATGCTCCTCTTCCGGTGACTCTGCCTCAGTGCTTGTATCCTCCACATCCGGCGCGTCAATGGCCAATTTCCTTGCAATCTGGACTAATAGCTCCTCCATGCGCCTTTGTCTACGTCTCCTGTGACGTATCTCTCTGTCCAATTTCTCATGAAGGAGATCCAAGCTTTAGTGGTAGGGTCAACACTGGCACTGGCTTGAGCTTCCTGTTGCCTCCTATATTCGTCAGGGAATTGTTCAGCAAACAGGGCTTCAGTGATCCGTTGTTGTTCTCGTTCAGGCACCAGGTTAGAGTAGTTGAATGGTGAACAGGTTTGAACTTTCGGTCTTTGTCTTTCCACTCTACCCCTGCTTTAGATAGCAGATCCGAGATGAGGTGAGGCATGACGAGATTTGTATTGTGGGCTCTGCAGGCATCCCAGATAGCATCAAAAATCAATTTTGGTACATCTACTGTTGCCTTGATCATAAGTAGATAAATCAGGAGTGCCAGATTCCTTGGGGCTTCACTGAGATGCGTGGTTGGCATAATGTTTCTTGTGACAATATGCAACCAAATTCTGGCCTCCGGTATCATGTCTTTTCTCATAATATATGCCTGGCCTCTCTTAGGCCGCACCCACATCTCCTTAGAATCGGTGAGTGTTGCTGAGATGGCATCGAGGGGAATCTCCTTCTGATGGTTGAGATAATACTGATATTGGCACTTGTCCACCTCGGGAAGCTCATAGTGATCTCTGATGCGTACGGAGTAATGAGGAAACGCTGGTACCGTATAAACATCTCATTACTCAAGTTTGTAGCCACCTAACATAGAATTTTCTGACCAGCTTCTCATTCCCTTCACCTTTGGGACCAATCAAATTGAGGAGATTGAGCTTCCTTGCTTTTTTATAGAACCCGAATTTATTTTTGCACGGAAATTCTCTTTCTTGATGCAACCTCTTTTCTCAATGAGCTCTTTAATTGGAGGATCAGGGGAGGTGGCACGGGCTTTCTTCCTGGGGGCCATTGGATTGTTACCTGCTAAGAGAAAACAAACAAAGCACACCACACACAAACTAAGCACAAAAACAAAGAAAAAGAAGAAAACTAACCTAAAAATAAAGAAAAACTATCCCCCAAACTTAAATCAAGGAGTTAGACCACAATCTCACCATTACTTAATCCCTTTCTCAACCTGAATTATAAAATACCTCCAATTCAAAACAAGTTTACAAAGGTTCTCCTATATCTGGTGATTTCAAAATCAGATAACCATCAGTAGCTACCAATTGAAACTAATTTCACTAGATCAGAATAACATTTCCAAATCAGCTACAAGTGAAATAGAACAACATAACTTGGGTAATGAACCGGTGTTATTGAAAATTTAGACAAGCATATCCTTTTCTCAAATCAGGTCCAAGTTATGATCACTCAATTTCACATGTATCACATTTTCATCAATATGTTCACAGATAGTTGGGCAATAAGCAATTATCACCTAACCACAATGTAACTTCAGAGAATCAAAATGCTACCATCTAGAGTTCTAAAATCATCTAACCACAATGCTCAACCCTAACACTACCCATCTCCATCTAAACTAAACTAGAAGAAATTAAAATAAACAAAAGAGAAAGAAAGAGTACCTATTCGGTCGACTAAAGGAGAGGAAAGAGGAAGGCCGACGGTGAGGGAGAGAAATGAGGGCGGCGGCGGTAGAGACACTGACTGCGGTGGAAGACGAAGAGATCGGCGACCGGCGACGCGAGCTGATGGGGAGACGGAAGGGGGCGACAGATGGGAGACGAGAGGGAGAGGGGCGAGCGAATGGGAGAGGGAGAGGGAATTGGACTAGAATGAGGAATATTTCGAATATGAAAGGGAGAAAAGGAACCGACGGGGGTATCTCGAATAGGAAGGGGGTGTTTGAAATTGGGATTGGGAGTGAAAAGACCAAAGGGTTAGGGTTTTAAAATTAAATCAATGAATCTACCCTAAAAACCGGTCAGATACACTGGGCAAAGTGGGTATTGAGACAAATGAGCAAGGCTAAAACGGGGAACAAAATCTGGAAATGCGAGAAGGCGCCGCGGGGGATTAGCAAGGCGCCGCGGCGCCTTTCACAGAATTGCGGACCTGGGTAAAGCAAAGAGCGCCGCGGCGGATTAACAAAGCCGCGGCGGTTTTTACCGAGACGAACCTACAACCTAGGACTAAGGCGCCGCGGCGGATTGACTCAGGGGCCGCGGCGCCTATTACAGAAAGGCACTTGAAGAGACTAGGCGCCGCGGCTTCTCATCAAACACGCCGCGGCGCCTCACACAGAGAAAGCATACAAAGAAAAATTAATAAACACAAACCGGACCTACCACAATCAAACACCCTACACATAATAAAACAAGACTAAACACAAGCATAAGCATAAAAACAAACACAAGACAAACAACCACATAAAAGCAAAACCCACAAGTCTCAATTTAACACAAATTCAAACCAATCAAGGTCAATGCCACTGCTGGAGATTAAGGTTAGGTGCACTTCCCTGGTTGCGCTAATTAGAAATCAACCACTCCTGCTAAGCTCCAAAGTTTGAGGAATAAACCAAAAGGCCTACAAAAACAAAGATCAAACATAAATCTACTAAAACAAAACTGAAATAAAAGAAACACATCAAAGGCAAGTTTAGAGCTTGGGTTGCCTTCCAAGTAGCGCTTGGTTTATAGTCTTCAGCCTGACTCTTCAGCTTTGTTATGATTGTTCAGCAAAGTAGATCGTGGAAACTTGACGATCCACCTTTCCACCCCAATAATGCTTCAAACGTTGGCCATTTGCATGAAATCTTTCACCTTTTTCATTTTCCAGCTCCACCGCACCATGGTTAGCAGCTTGTACCACAGTGAATGGCCCTGACCAACGTGATTTGAGTTTGCCCGGAAATAGTCTCAATTTGGAATTATGAAGTAACACCTTTTGCCCCGCTTCAAAGACCTTGGGAATAATTTTCTGATCATGATACTTCTTGGTCCGTTCCTTATAGAGCCTTGCACTTTCATAGGCATTAAGGCGAAATTCCTCTAACTCATTCAGTTGTAGGAGCCTTTTTGCACCAGCAGCTTGAAAGTCAAAGTTGAGCTTTTTTATGGCCCAATAAGCTCCATGTTCCAATTCTACAGGCAAATGACATGCTTTTCCAAACACCAACCGATAGGGAGACATCCCAATCGGAGTTTTATATGCTGTCCTGTAGGCCCAAAGAGCATCATCCAGTTTTAATGACCAATCTTTTCTTGTTGCACCTACTACCTTCTCAAGAATGCTTTTGATCTCTCGGTTGGATATTTCTGCTTGGCCATTTGACTGAGGATGATAAGCCAAAGTTACCCTGTGCTTTACACCATATTTCTTCATCAGAGCTTGAAATTGATGATTGCAAAAGTGAGAACCGCCATCACTAATAATAGCCCGAGGTGCTCCAAATCTCGTGAAGATGTTTTTCTTTAAGAATTTGATCACCGTTTTAGCATCACTGGATACACATGCAGTAGCTTCAACCCATTTCGAGACATAATCCACAGCAACCAGAATGTACTCTTGATTTAGAGACTTTGGAAACGGGCCCATGAAGTCAATTCCCCATACATCAAAGAGTTCAACTTCCAGAATATTATTCAGAGGCATTTCATTCCTTCTTGATATGTTTCCCACTCGTTGACATCGATCACATCGAATCACAAAGGCATATGCATCTTTAAATAGTGAAGGCCAATAAAAACCACTTTGAAGGACTTTGGCAGCCGTTTTCTCTCCTCTAAAGTGCCCACCATAAGCTGAAGAGTGGCAACACTCTAGAATATCTTGCTGCTCAACTTCCGGAACACATCTTCTTATCATCTGATCGGCACATCTTTTGAACAAATAAGGTTCTTCCCAGAAGTACATCTTTGCATCGTGAAGAAATTTCCTCTTTTGATGGGAGTTAAGGTCTAGTGGCAGAGTTCCACAAACCAGATAATTAACCAGATCTGCATACCATGGAGTAGTTGAGTTATCCACAAAGAACAAGCATTCATCGGAAAAGCTGCATTGATCTCTTGACAATGATCATGTTGAGCTTCACTACTTAATCGAGATAGATGATCGGCCACTTGGTTCTCAGTGCCTTTCCTATCAACAATTTCCAAATCAAATTCTTGAAGCAAAAGGACCCATCGAATTAGGCGTGCCTTGGAATCTTTCTTGGTAAACAGATACTTTAGGGCAGAGTGGTCCGTATAGATAGTCACTTTGGTGCCCACAATATAAGACTGGAATTTCTCACAAGCAAACACCACTGCAAGCAATTCTTTCTCAGTAGTAGTGTAGTTAAGTTGGGCATCATCCAAAGTTTTACTAGCATAGTAGATGGGATGGAAGACCTTATCTACTTTTTGTCTTAGAACTGCTCCAACGGCAAAATCACTAGCATCTGCCATAATGATGAAGGGTAGCTCCCAATTAGGTGCCACTAAAATGGGTGCTGAGGTGAGCTTCTTCTTTAATTCCTCAAAAGAGTTCATACAAGTGTCATCAAACTTGAACTCCCTATCTTTCTCCAACAAATTGCACAAAGGCTTAGTGATTTTAGAAAAATCTTTAATGAACCGACGGTAGAATCCCGCATGACCCAAGAAACTTCTAATACCCTTAACACTTGTTGGTGGAGGCAATTGCTCAATAACAGATATCTTTGCCTTGTCAACTTCTAGGCCTTGTTTGGATACTCGATGACCAAGGACAATGCCCTCTTGCACCATGAAGTGACATTTTTCCCAATTCAGAACCAAATTAGTTTCTTCACATCTTTGCAAAACAGCCGCCAAATTATCTAAACAACAATCAAAAGAATCTCCAAAAACAGAGAAGTCATCCATGAACACTTCAATTGTTTTCTCAATCATGTCAGCAAAGATGGCCATCATGCATCTTTGAAATGTTGCTGGAGCATTGCAAAGACCAAATGGCATTCTTTTGAAAGCAAATGTGCCATATGGACAAGTAAAGGTTGTTTTCTCTTGATCTTCTGGGGCTATTACAATTTGGTTGTATCCTGAATACCCATCCAAGAAACAAAGAATTCTTGCCCAGCAAGTTTATCCAACATCTGATCAATAAATGGCAGCGGGAAATGGTCTTTTCTGGTTGCTGTATTTAACTTTCGATAATCCATGCAAATTCTCCACCCAGTCACAGTACGAGTTGGAACTAGCTCATTTTGGGTGTTAGCCACTACAGTTATACCGCCTTTTTTAGGGACGCATTGAACTGGGCTCACCCATGAACTATCAGAAATAGGGTAGACTATTCCAGCAGAAAGCCATTTAAGGATCTCTTTCTTGACTACCTCTTTCATAACCGGGTTTAATCTCCTTTGATGCTCAATAGAAGGTTTGTGACCATCCTCTAATAAAATCTTGTGCATACAAATAGAAGGGCTGATCCCTTTGATGTCAGCTATGGACCACCCAATAGCTTTCTTGTGGTGTCTCAAGACCCTTAACAGTTTCTCTTCTTGCAACGTGGACAACTGAGAAGAAACAATCACAGGTAATGTAGTAGAATTACCCAAGTAGGCATACTTGAGATGTGATGGTAAAGTCTTCAACTCCAACACCGGCGGTTCATCAACAGAAGGCTTTAGAGGAGAGCTCAAAGCACTAGTCACATCCAGAGGCTCAAAAGTCTTAGCTTTTCGATACGAAAATGCTTCAATACTCATCATTTCTGCATAAGCTTCAACCTTGCCATCAATACTACTTGTTTCTCCAATCAACAATGCTTCTAATGGGTCTTTGGTCAAAGAGTTAATCAGCTCCTCTTGCACCGTGGAATCAATCACATCAATACAATTACAGTGAGCAGAATCATCTGGAAACTTCAAGGCTTGATTCATGTTGAATATCACCTTCTCATCATTTACTCGCATGGTGATCTCACCCTTTTCTACGTCAATGAGGGTTCTTGCAGTAGCTAAAAATGGCCGTCCCAAAATAATGGGGATATTCCAATCTACCTCACAGTCTAACACAATGAAATCAGCTGGGAATATGAATTTGTCTACCTTCACCAAGACATCTTCTACAATCCCTTTTGGATATGAGATACTTCTGTCAGCAAAGAGCAATGTAACTGTTGTTGGCCTTGCTTCACCCAAATTTAATCGATTAAATACAGCTAGAGGCATCAAGTTAACACTTGCTCCCAAATCACATAGGGCTTTTCCATTGAAGTGTTTGCCTATGTTACAAGGAATATAAAAGCTGCCTGGATCTCTCAGTTTGGGTGGGAGTTTTCGCTGCAAGATGGCACTACAATCTTCAGTCAGAGCCACCGTTTCAAATTCACCAAATCTCTTCTTTTTGGAGAGAACATCCTTAAGAAACTTAGCATACTTAGGCATCTGCTCTAATGCTTCAGCAAACGGGATGTTGATGTGTAATTGCTTAAACATGTCCACAAATTTCTTGAACTGGACATCTTCATCTTTCTTCTTGAACCTTTGAGGAAATGGAAGCGGCGGCATCTGTGTAGCAAGAGGGGGAGTTGTCTTCCTCTTTTTATCATCAACCGTTTCACCCTCTACCTTCTTTCCTCGAACCACATCAGTGAGATTTTCTTCTGTTTGTTTCCTTTTCTTGGTTTCTTCCTCTTCTACTATACCACCTTCTTCTGAAAGCTCATTTGTATCAAGGTCAGTCGCCATACTGTTAGTGATGTCCTTGCCGGTCTGACTAGGCCTCTGAATGTCAGGTAATTGCTTTCCACTTCTCAAACTGATCGCTTTGCACTCTTCATTACCATCCCTTTTTGGATTGGGAATGGTATCACTTGGTAAGCTGCTTCTTGTGAGTACATTCATTTGTGAAGCCAGTTGACCCATTTGCACCTCGAGATTCTTGATGGCAGTTTCATGGAGAGAAAATGTTGCCTTATTCTCAGCCCTTGCAGATTCTTGATTGGCCAATAATTGAGCAAACATCTTCTCAATTTTGGAATCTTCCTTTTGAGGATGCTGCTGTTGCAATTGATGTTGCTGTGGTTGACCATGAAAACCAGGAGGCCCCATTTGTTTAGCACCGGATGGTAATATTTGTGGGGGATTCAGACTTGGCCCATTTCGCCAAGAGAAATTTGGATGATTTCTCAAATTTGGATTGTAAGTTTGAGAATAAGGATTCCCTTGTGGTCTTCTTTGTGCATTATTCATATAATTGACTGTCTCCAAGGTGTATGGGCATTGATCAGAATGGTGTTCCTCATTACAATGGTCACAAGTGTATCCCGGAGCTTGAAGTGCATGAACTCCTGCAGCATTTCCTTTCTTAATCTGCAATTCTAGATTGTCAAATCTCTTAGATATTGCTTCAAGTTGCGATGCAATATCCCTTGATGATGAAGAACTAGGCTCCTTATATCTCCCAGAACTTTGCCTTCTTTTGTTATACTGTTGCATAGTGCTTGATGCCACCTCTTCATACAGTTCATATAGCTCATTTACCTTCATCTTTTCGATTCCTCCGTTTGAAGCGGTATTCAGCATTGTCACTGTCTGATCATTCAACCCATTCCAGAAAGCTTCCATTAGAACATATTTCTTCTGCTCATGATTTAGACAATTTCTCCACATATCCTTAAATCTTTCCCAAGCCTCATAAAATAACTCATCCGGATGCTGCTCGAAAGAAAGCAATTCACCCCTTAGAGTAGCACGTTTGCCCCTTGGAATAAATCTGCCCTTGAACTTAGACACAAGATCATCCCAAGTCTTAATGGAGTGTTCAGGTAAAGAATTCAACCATGTTTTCGCCTTGTGAGATAATGACATGGGAAACAATCTCAATCTCAGTGCATCTTTAGTAACCCCAGTTTGTTTGAAGTTCTCACAAACCTCTATAAACTTGGTCAAATGCTCATTCGGATCATCCTTAAAATTTCCTTCAAAAGTACCCATCATCCCCAGTAGTTGAATCATAACGGCTTGATTTCAAAATTCCTGGCTTGAATGTCTGGTAACCGGATACTTGAGTGAAAAGTCTGCCCTTCTTTATCCAAATAGTCATCCAGGGTGTACACATCGTTCTCATCTTCCTCCGCCATGTTTTCTTCTGATTCTGATTCAGGTGGTGGTGGTGGCGGCGGCGGCGGAAGTAACTGAGTTTGTTGTTGAATCTCCGGTGTGTTTTCAGTTTCTCCTGACCTGGATACTTCTTCAGTAACTTCTTCCACAATAACTTCCAGTCTTCCTTGCATGCGTCAGGGGTTACCTGCACATTCAAATAAAAAACAAAAGTATCAAACTTATCAAGAGAAATGAACAAAATAAACTACTGCTACTACCTATAATTACTACAAATGCTAAATGGAACTTAAGCGTAACCAATCACACAATAAGGACAATCAACCTCAAAAACTCTAGCCGTTAGTCCCCGGCAACGGCGCCAAAAACTTGTTCACCAAATAACTTGACCGCAAGTGGACGGGTCGCAAGTAATATAAAAAGTATCGTTCCCTCAGAGACTAAGGCTAGATGAGTTGAAAAATCATAATTGTGTATTTGATTAGGTTAAGTGAAATAATTGTTGTAAAAGAGTTTGTGAAATGAAAGTTAAGAAAACAATGGTTTAAAGCAGTATAAAATCAAATCGACCTTGAAACAATTAATAGACTAGGGTTATTCTTCACTAAAGTACTTCATGAAACTGGATTAATTACTTCTCAAATAGTGTTTTACAATAAATTCAGTTAGCTGGGTTTATAGAATTGATTAAGCTTTCTCAAGTCAAAACCAAATGTTGCAAACACCATTAAAACACAGCAATCTCTTGCACTTGTTTGAAAAGGTTGCTCTTTAAAAACCAAAACCCATTTAGTCTATGCTAGGTCAACAAATACATCTCTGATCAATCGACAAACCATCTATTCACTCAAATAAATTTCTGGACTAGCATGTTTTTACCTAAGTTCACGAATTAGTTTAACTTTCTCAAGTTAAACTAATCAATCAATCAATCCAAATGATGGCCAGACAAAAGGAAGCATTAAGCTCAAAGTAAAAACAACTGAATATTATCATTAACACTAAAGAGATAGTAAAACCCAAGTCTCAATCCATACAATAGATCAAAATAACCCTAGAAAAACGGATTTAGCTATACATGGCAAGTAAAGAACTACAACTATAGGAGTATCTAGTAGTCATAGCAGAAACAAGAAGGGAAGAAGAAGGAAACCCAGAAAATTTAAGATACAAGCTTTGAATCTCTTCTAGCTTCAAGCCCAAAAGTTCCAAGCCTCCAAAACTCCAAACCCTAGCAGAGCCAGCCTCCAAAATTGCTCCAAAAGTCAAACTCTCCTAGAAAACCCCTTTCTCACTCTATATGCCCTAATTTTTTAAGTTAGGAAGTAAAACGCACAGCTGCGAGGGGCCAGGCGCCGCGGCGGATTGCTTCAGGCGCCGCGGCGCCTATTACAGAATGGTATTGTGACTTAGGCGCTGCGGCACACGTGATAATTGGTCGCGACGGATTTCACCGAACAGGTTGCTTCCAATGTAGCTTGGGCGCCGCGGCGGATTTTACAGAGGCGCAGTCTTCCCTTTCTGTGTGATCCACCGCGGCGTTTTCTTCCATAGGCCGCGGCGGATGCTTCTTTTCAGCTCTTCCTCCATTCTTTACTTTTCTCAGGCTTTGTTTCCTGTAAAATTGACTTATAAACCCAATAAAAGAATGTTAAATCAGCTTAATTCAGTAGGAATTTTGAGAGGTTATCAGTTCCTAGTAGTGTCAATTGTATACAAAAGGGGTAAGATTTGAAGGAAATCTCAATAGCAAATAAAAACAATTATAGCATTAATAATACAAGGTTAGTTCATGCTATATGCAAACAACATCCTCACATATTTACTTACATTTTCATGTCATGGAAAGGGAGTACATATACATTCTATTAAGAACTCAATTATACATATTACCAAGGTATAAATGCAAAGATTTAAACACATTTCATTATACATAACTCAACCACATCATGACATAGCATACACAGCAAAAACAACCAATGCAAATCAATACTAAAAGTGTAAGTTCATGCTACCTTTTAACAAGCCTTACTCCTTAGTTCTCTTGTTTGTTCTTAAGTCTCCTCTTGCTCAAATTCAATGCCTTTCAATTACACAACATTGGCATTCTAAATCATTTCAAACAATTCCATGACATAACATAATTAAAAACCCTAACCCTTTATCCTTGATTCAGGGTTTTTGCATGATCTTTCTTAACATAACTGTCATATGCTTTTTTTACATAATTTTTCATGTAAAATCCATATTTGAACTTATATTTATTAAAATCTAATTCCTTTCCATCAATCCTTACGTGGCTGAAACATAGGGTTAGAATTCCAAAAATTTTATTTCCAATTTTAATGCTTCCAAACACTTTTTCTCCATATAGTCATACACAATTTCACCTTTTAAACTCATTAGAAGCATCAAATTAACATGAATCAAACTCTAACCTCATGATCCTAGTTGATTGACATCAAATTCCCGATTCATTAGAAAGTTGGGGTTCACCAATTGGATAAGATTAGAAGCATCTGGTTTTGCAGGAGGTATTTGGGTCCTTTGGAATGAACTAAATACTCAGGTTAATTACATTTCCTCCACTACCCAACTCATCCACTGTCAAGTAGCGGCTGTCAATTCTGTCGAACAGTTTGCTGTAACCTTCGTCTACGGAGAGACAGTAGCTTTAAGAAGAACTGAGTTGTGGCATGCTATTCGGCACCTAGCACAGGATATGCCTAATGATTGGATGGTGATTGGTGATTTTAACTCCTTTATGGACCCGGCTGATAAACTTGGAGGAGCACCGCCACCTTTGAATACTATGAAACAATTCTCAGATTGTATCTCGGAAGCTGGGCTAATTGAAATTCCGGTTGTGGGTGAACGATTTACCTGGGAAAAGCAAGCTGTGAAGGAAAGACTGGATTGGGCATTCTGCAACTTTGATTGGGAGTTGAGCCACCCTAACCATAAATCTCATCACAAGCTTAGATACAATTCTGACCACAGACTTATTGTTGTTACTAGTGGAAACTCTGACACCAGAACCAAAAAGAACAGTCAATTCAAATACTACTCAGCTTGGGCAATAGAAGATAGTTTCACTGAAGTGGTTAAGAACGCTTGGGAAAATGAGGAGTGGTGCGCTGGAACTATTAAATTTAAGGAGGAGGCTACCATATGGAACAAAAATTACATGGGCAGTATTCCTAAACGGAAGCGTGCTATTCTGAAAAGAATCGAAGGCATTGATCGAGCAAGACAGAATAATAATGCCAATGGTCTGTTTCGTCTGGAGAGAGAGCTCTGGCAAGACTACACTAAACTAGCAGCCCAAGAAGAACTCATCTGGTACCAGAAATCTAGGTGCAAATGGATACAATGGGGAGACAAAAATACATGATTCTTTCATGCTTCAACAATTATGAGAAGAAAAAGAAAGTGTATAGAAGCCATACAAGATGAGAATGGAGGCTGGATCACTAATCAGGAGGCCGTAAAGAAATTGGCTCATGAATTTTTTCGAACCTTATATACCAAAGACTGCCCAGTAAGTGACTCCTCAAGGTGGATTGCCCAATTCCCTCCTATCACCCCCTCTAATTTCGCTAACCTTCATAGGGAGGTGACCGACATCGAGATAAAAAATGTTGCTTTCATGATGGGGGCATTTAAAGCTCCAGGACCGGATGGACTACAAGCCCATTTTTTTCAGACACAATGGAACGTCATAGGCCACAAGGTGTGTGCGTTCATCCATGAAGCCTGGAAAGATCCAAGTAAGATCAGGAATATCAATCATTCCCACATTATTCTGATCTCGAAAATTGACAAGCCGGTAACCATGAAAGACTTCCGGCCTATCTCCCTTTGCAATGTTAGCCTCAAGATGATAACAAAGATCATAGCTAACAGACTCAAGAGTATTATGTGCTATCTTATCCAACCACAACAATGTAGCTTCATTGCTGGAAGACAAAGTGGGGACAACATCATCATTGCCCAAGAAGCTATTCATACTATGAGGAAGAAGAGTAGCAAGAATGAATATGTGGCCCTGAAGGTTGATATGGAAAAGGCATTTGATCGCCTAGATTGGTCCTTTCTCAGCAGCACACTATCAGCCACAGGGATAAAGAAAGAAATGATTGATAGAATCATGGCTTGCACCATCTCAGCTTCTATGAAAGTCCTATGGAATGGAGAGGCTTGTGAGACTTTCTTCCCAACCAGAGGAGTCCGGCAAGGTGACCCTCTAAGCCCTTATTTATTCATTCTGTGCATGGAAAGATTAGGACACTTAATCAACAAAGAGGTCTCAAATGGAAACTGGAAAGGGCTAAGGTTCAACAGGAGGACCCCCCTATTTCACATCTCTTTTTTGCTGATGACCTGCTTCTATTTGGTGAAGCTTCAACTGAACAAGTGGATATGATGCGAAATACCATGAAAGCCTTCTGTGAGGTGTCAGGTCATAGAATCAGTCTAGCTAAATCCAAGGCCTTTTTCTCCCGAAATGTACACTTCAACAGAGCTAGAGATTTGAGCCAGAGAATGGGAATTGGGATTACAGGAGACCTCGGTAAATACTTGGGTGTTCCTTTATTACATAAAAGAGCTACAAAACTCTCCTTCCTCCCAGTTATACAGAATGCACAGAAGCGGTTGACAAATTGGAAGAGCAAACATCTCACCATGGCAGGAAGAGCAATTTTGATCAAATCAACTCTCTCAGCCATCCCAAGCTACCAGATGCAAACTATGATGCTTCCAAAAAATGTACTCAAGGAGCTAGAGAAGATCAGTCGCCATTTCTTGTGGAACCAGGATTAAGATAGTAAAAAGATGCACCTTATTTCCTGGGATCAAATCAAACGATGCAAGGAAAAAGGAGGACTTGGCATCAAGGATCTGCAGAACCAAAATACAGCCTTCATCATAAAACTGTGCTGGGGCCTCCTTACCAAGCCCGAAGCCTTATGGGTGCGATGTCTTAAAGGGAAATACGATTGTGGTGATGAAATCTATCCAAATGTGTGCAAGAAACAGAATTCCTCAAGAGTCTGGCAAAGCATTACTTCAGTTTGGGACAAATTCCATAAAGGAATTGGACGAACCATTAAAGATGGGAAGACAACCAGTTTCTGGTGGGACCTTTGGTCCCCTTTGATGAGCCCCTCATACACTATGCTGAACACAACCTTCATAACCTAGACCCCTGTGATAAGGTGAAAGACTTTATACTTCCCAATGGTATGTGGAATGTTGATAAGTGGAGAAAATTCTTACCCCCCTGGATCACCAACACCCTTGCCAAACTACGCACCCTCTCAGGTAATGAAAAAGACAGATTTATCTGGAGAACTGCCTCAGATGGTAACTTTAGTATTCGAGCAGCCTATAAATTTGTTTCTACACGAGTGGAACATCCAGTGGCGGTCCCTTGGAGAAAAGTGTGGAAACTCCCTGTTCTAGAGAAAGTTAAATTCTTTTTTTGGCAAGTCTTTCATGATAGACTCCCCACAAACGCACTCAGAGCTAAGAGAGGCCTAACAAACAATGCTGAGTGTCCTTTTGAGTGTCTAAGAGAGGAAAACACTTTACACATCCTTCGTGACTGTGAGATAGCCAGGAATGTGTGGATTGAAATTATCAAACCTAACCATCTTGTCAGTTTCTTTTGCTCTGATTTGCAGGTATGGCTCAGGAGATGCATGTCCCATAATTTGGGAAATGCACGGTTCGACAGGTGGATATGGACTCGTGTGTTCTGTATGATCTGTTGGCTTATTTGGAAAAATAGATGCAGGGGAGTCATGGAAAATATGAGACACCAAGCAAAGGATATTATCCACAATGGATTAGCTAACCTGATGGAATCTACTATCTATGGACAGCTAAAACACTAGGTCTTCAAACTCGATGAATTGGATGTCTACCGCTGGCAACCACCACCAGAGGGATATGTGCGTCTGGATACAGATGGATCAGTTAACAACAACAGAGAGGCCGCTTGTGGAGGACTCATTAGAGATGCTACGGGCCAATGGATCTTTGGATTTCAGCGTCAATTGGGATTCATGAAACCCACGACTGCAGAAATTCTAGCTCTTCTTAATGGTCTACAAATTTGCCGACAGCAGAAGCTAAACAAGATCATTGCCTACACTGATTCAATGGAAGCCTTCAATCTAATCTACAAAGATGGATGGCACGGACACCCTCTTAGATCAGAAATCAACGAGATCAGAAATCTTCTTTTCTCGGACTGGGAGATTGAATTGCGCTATGCACCACGTGAAGCCCTTAGATGTGCAGACTTCCTTGCCAAAGACGCTCAACACCTGAGAAGTAATTCGCAACTTTTGCCGAATGCACACCTAGGATGCCTCTCGTTCATGAGAGACGATATTTCCCAACAATCCAGTCTGGGAGTCCTTTTCTGATTTTCACAAGTTGTCTTAACTTGCCTGTTTGTATTCGAAAAAAAAAAATTAAAAAAAAAGCTGCAAGAATTGTTTTATTACACAGATTCATGTCTATTTAATTTTTTATGTCAATTCCATCTATCTAATTAGTTTGATTCCATATGAATAAATTTTTTGTTAGATTCTTTATTTCAATTCACACAAAATGATTTTTTTTTAAGTTTAAAAAGAATATAGAGAATAGAGCGAGCGATGTTATGGAAAATAAATAAAGAGGAACTTTATTGGCCTCTTTATATATATATATATATAAATATATATATATATATAAGAATGATAGAAAATGTAAATATTGCAACACGAATATGAAAATTTTAAAATGATTCATCTTTTGAGAAGACATCTAAATTTATTTATTTGAACTTTTGTAAAAACCTCTTTTTCAAAATAAAATTATTATATGCCATTCCATAACTACTCATAATTCCTTATACATTAGCATTCACTAACGCTCAAAAAAAGGGAAGGAGGAAATTAGATACAATGTATTGATTAGATACATAGTATACTTGGCAACTCAAATTATCTCGTCATATTAAATTAAGAAATAATTCTTAAAAGGCCAAAAACTAAATTTACTCTCTCTCTCTCACGTGTACATGGGCGCGGATGTACATAGAAAAGAATATTAAAATGACTACTTATAAAGAAAGCATTTGAGCCCCTTTCTTTTGCTCTCCTTTGGTAAGAGCTCTGTTTCCTGGCTTGTCTGTGTAGCTGGTAGTTCTCGGCGATTCTCTCCTCGATGCTCGTCGCATGATAGTTTAAGGTATGCATGTGTATTTTTATGGCGTTGTGTGTTTATGGTGATACTGTTGATGATGGATCATTAGCTAGATTTGATGATAAATCAGTCCGATCTCGCTTCCTAAAGCTGCGATGGAGGCATGTGTTGTCTTAAACCGATCAACTATTGCAATTTTCATTTAGATCTGGTCTGCACTGCTTTGTGGTTGGTGTGTTGGTGATTTGATTTCTATGGTGGCAATGCTTGGGATTGTAGATTCGCTATTTTCTCAGTGTTGTTTTAGGTCCTATTTGATTTTTGGCTTCAGATTCTTCTAATTGTTATTAGGGTTTTCTCTTGATTTTGTGTAAATCTGGCTTTAGATTGTTTTTTTAATTGTAGTCTGGTTAGTTTGACTTAAGGAAAAAATCAATTGACTTGTTGATATTTTTTCCTCTTGCATTATTAACCATAAAGTTTGACAAAGCGTATGCTAATGATGATGAAGAAGAAGGTGAAGATCAAAAGGATTAAAGTATCACTGAGTATTATGGCGCGTGTTCATCTATGCCTATCAGATCAACGATATACCAAAGGTAATTAATTATGAGTATTTCTTTTCTATAATAATCTAGACATGGACTTATACATATACGTCTAATTGCATGTCACTGTAGTTGATATAATGTCTCCTTCAAATATTATCATAAAATCTCATTAGATAGACCAACTTTATGGTAAAAGCATCATTGAACCTATTATGATCAATCACTATTATTTTATTGTCATGTGTCATCTTGTTAATCTTTAACAAAATCAATTTATAAACTTGATGATAAATTTCCCAAATTTTGAAGATCAAAGTGGCAATGGACTTGGACCAGCAAAAGAGATTTAAGTAAATCATCGCTTGAATTTGCAAGCTTTTCTCTTTGATTCCACGTTTCAATGATTTTATTATCTGGTCAGATCCTTTTGCATAGAACTTAGGCATTGCTTTTTAGCGTTTATTATCAAGTTCACTAATAAAAATACCGACAAACATACAATTTTTACATCTAAACATGGGGTCTTTCAAAGTATCTTCACATGAACAACTATGACTATTTCTTCATCTACTCATAGTTTGGTCTTCATCTTTAGATCTGTTTAAAGGCTTTGAAATCATATAAAAAAATGCAGTATGTTATTTAGTACGTTTAAAATGCATGCATGTTATTAGTATAATTGATAAAGAAACAATCGTAAATGAGCAAGAATGTGAAGCTCCATCTCACTTGTCATGAAACACAATTTTAAGAATAAATTAACTTGTCATCTCTTGCTTCATTGGGAAAAAAAATAGAATTCAAATAACAAAATTGGTGCATGTATGATCTTTTGCATTTTACGGTCTTATTTTCTTTCGATTTTTTTTTTTTGTGAACTATCATTGATATATACTTCCTCCAGTTCAAAATATAAGCTAAACTTTATTGGAGGGTTTTTTTTTTTAAAGATAACATTTACCTTTGTCTAAGCATTTAATGGGTTTTTTTTTTTCAATTTTACCCCATATATTCTTTTTCCTCTTGATTTATTTATTGCATCTTTTACTTATTTTCTTAATTAGTAAGGGCATATTTGGCCAAAAAAAAATACATGCCTTACATATTTATTGTTTTAAACTAATTTTAACTAATTTCTTGATAAACATAAATGGATAAAGTTTATTTTATATTTTGAAGCGAGGGAGTATCTTTCTCATCAAGTAATATTATTTAAACATAATTCATATATATAAAAGAGGAGAAAAAGAAGTTGCAGTATGCCGATGTTCCCAATGTTCAATGCTTCCTTGAGTCTTCGTAGGGCACTATTATTGGTACTGGGATTTCTCTCCAAAATGGCCATATTCGAAATAGAGGTCATTGAAGGTTTGAGATTGTTCTAAATTACATAGATAATGTTGCTCTTCTAACTTGTAATCTTCGTTATTTCAAACATCCATGATGTCTTGCTACATTAGGTTCAAGGGAATGAACATGAAGCAACTCCAAGGCCAGAGAGGGTTTCTCCATGGGAGATTGAGCCTTGCGTAAGAGAATCTTCAACCCAAATTAGCTCTTATGATTTGGCCAATCTATTTTTTAGTTAAATCATTAAAATGATTAATATTACTTCCAACTCAAATTGCTTCCCTATAATTGAACACTAGCAATAGCTCAAAAATGCAAAGTGAACAATGAAGAATTACCGCTACCATGATCTCCTCATTGGAAACCTTCACTGGTTAATAAATTTCTAAAAATTTGGTGGTTGGTGATGCATTTAGAATAAGTACATTTCCTTCGCATATAAACATATTCCAGGGATTAGAACATGGTTTTTCTTGCTAAGATATTTCTGCTAGGCTACATGGTTGCTTTTTTATTTCTTGCTTTTGCTGCACTACCTTGTTTATTTGATGCCTTTTATTTCTTGGTGCAGTAAGTCTTATTTGTGTGCTTTAATTACATGCTTTATTCTAAAGTTGAAAAATGAAGATCTCCAATTTGGATTTTGGAGGCTTATGACCATTACGTCACATGCAATTTCGCTGGACCTATTTTGTGTGATTTACAAGCCAAGATTTTTCTTATTATTAAACATCATACACTTATTATCTATAGTTACTTTTCCAAATGCATAAATGTTACCATAGCTAATAAGGAAAAATTGTGAAGGAGTGTAAGAATGGGTAACTACATTTTATTTGTCATTTAACACAATAAAATGTACCTTTTCATGTCTTGCTTCATTATAAGGATAGAATTTAAATAAGTTGTATCCTTTGCTGGTCATATATGTTCCATATAAATTCATGCATTTATGATCTTTTGCACGTTGTAATATTATTTGAACATAATGAATATACAGAAGACGAGGAAACGTTGCAGTATGTTCATGTTCCCGATGATGAATGCTTAAATAATCGAGTCTGATCAAGTTTGTATTGGAAATGAAGATCAAGATGATGCAGATGCTTTTGAATCTTCGTCAAAACATGTCTTTCCTTATCAAATCATAGACATACCAAAGGTATATTAATGATTATCTTACTTTTCACACGCACAAACCTACTTCAAATCATAGTTTATGCACGCACATGCGAATGATTTTTTTTTTTTCATTAGACTTTACTTATAGACAGAAGCATAAAGATTACAAAAACATAGGTTTGTTATGAAGTACTTTTTGTTTCTTTTTTACTTTTTCAAATGACTAAAATGTGCATTGTAATGATATATGTTCAATGAGGAGGTGTTGTGGATGAATTCGAGAGCATTAATGTGTTTAAGTTGTTTTAGATTTGAATTTGTATTGTCTCCACAAAATAGACTATCTGTAGATTTTGATATATGTGTGTGTAACATGAGATTTTCAACCTTTCGTCATTGTAGAAGTTGTGCATGGGATTAGAAAATGACATAATTGTGACAAATTTTTAGTATATAGACTATGTATGATGATAAATTTTCTCTTTGTTTTTTCAATGCAGAAGTGTAAATAATACACCAAAGACAAGAAACAGATGATATATGGTGATTTATAATATTTAGAAAGGATAATCATAACCACAAAAATTTACAAGACAGGAAAGGAGAAGAAAAGCAGAAAAACCAAGAAAATGAGCTCTGGAAATCTCTTCAATGCTTCAATCTCTTGATGCAAGCTCTTCTTAACTCCAAACCCTAGCACATCAATCTCATAAGAGATCTCAATGTCAGGGGAATGTCGTCCCAAGTTGAAGACCCAAACATTTTCAGCTAAATAAACTACTTCGTCTTGTTTGTTGTAGGTGGTTGATGTATTTTATTCTTATTAGAAAACACTGAGTGTACAATTGTACATTGATATAATGAAACTAACTAAAACTTGTTCTTACGTAATCTTCTTTAACGGAAGTTAAGAGAAACATTAAATTTATGTGGAAAAATTGCTTGCATCTTTAATTGTCTAAGAATCATGTGAAAGGAAAAAATGTTAGAAAATTGGAACTATCAACAATAATAGGAGAAGATTAAATTCAATTATCTTTTGTCCAATCACTAATTCCTTGCAAAGAAGGATTGACCTCCATGCTGTAGATTTGGCTTTGATGAAATGTTTGTAAAAGGAAGTAGATCTTAAAATTATTAAGCTTTGTAATTGGTTTTTTTAGTGCACTTATAGCAATAGCAATAATGCTCTCCAATTGATAAAGCAAGTATTTTATACATTCATGTTATTTGCTCTTTTTTACCATAATATATATTTATTAATTCACAAGTATAAAATTTTAGACAACATGTATTTAATGTTTCAAATGAAAATTGAAAAATAAAATAATTTATATATTTATGTTTTGACGTAATAAATGATAATTTTGTTTGCATTTTGCTTTTGAAATAATCATTTTCTCATTCACTCCATTAATTTGGTTGTAGTAGTAAGTTATGGATTGCCATTGTTAGGGCTAGCCTGTGCCTTTCTACATAGAAAAAAATTAGTAATTCGTGAGATTAACTACCGTTTTGGATGCACTTTTGTTTATATCTTAACTGAAGTCTGGGAGACCCATAGACGCCCGGGGGGGGGGGGGAGTGTCAAAGGCCTGCTTTTATGACGGTTAAAATCTGTCAAATTCGACTTCCAATTAACTCGTTTCTAGAGCTTTTCTAAGTGTAGAAAAAATATAGAATAATGCACTATAATTTTTTGTTTGACTCATTTCTCTTATTTTTTTGGCCAGAATTTCTCTCTCTTCTTTTTTTAAATATGGAATACTGCTTATTATTCTGTAAATTTAAATTAAATAGTCAATTAATTAACTAGTTAAATACTCTACTTCAACTCAAATATAATGCATCTATTCATCATGGATGACTTACTTTTCTCTCATGTTTAATACATACAAACATGCTTGGGCATATGAGAGGAGAAAAATGAGTAAGGTAGATATGTCTTACTTAAAAAAAAAAAGTTAATCACTGACTGAATTTAGAGACAGAATTCACAAATTTGGCTACAAAAAAGTATGTCGCTAATTGATTATTAGTAAGAGAATTTCATCGCTCAATTGCGACAGAATTCCATCATAAATTCTATCTCTATTTCGCAGGACCTACTTCTCTCAAAACTTTTTCTTTCTTCTACCCTTCATCAAGGTAAAGAATTCAAAACTAATGCTCATGTTCTCCCTAAAATCATTTATTAGGGATCTGGAAAAAAACCAGTAAAATAGGAGTATATATGGAAATTTAAAAACAAAATCCTTAAATTTTGAACAAATTATTATAAAATAGGAGAATGGGCTGACAAAATTTGGTATTGCATATCTAGAAAGAGGGAGTACTATAAACCAAGCGACTGTAATATTACAAACATCTTTATGACAAGCTTGTTACATCAGCTCCAGATTTTACCGAAGGATAATATTTATATCAAATTCATTATATCCATAATATCAATTTTTCAATTATACATGACAATATTTCATATTATTAAAGTATTAATGTTTAATAATATTTAATTATAAATCCAACATTGCACTTGCTTTCATTAATTAATTAATAACATGCATTTTCAGTAATTCTACAGGTTAAGATACAAATTTACCTACAAACTTTTTACCATGTGCACCTGATATTATAATATTTATTTGGCTGTAAAAATAAAGGTGCAAAATAACCATTTCTGTCAAATGCATTAAACACCCGTTACTTTTTTATTTGTGGGTCCATCGATGCTAGGTGTCAACTAGCTACGTGCTCTAATTTGGTCCTTGTTCTGCGTAGTAGTCAACTCTCTCCCATTGACCCTTCCTCTTTCTCTTTCTTCTCTCTCTCTCACGCTAGCGGCTGGAAAACCCTTCCCCTCCAGCCTTCACTCTTGCACGCCTTTGGCTTTTTAGGCAAAAAAAAGCCTTCATCATCTCCGCCACTCACCTCGGTATTTAAACATCAATTAACAAGGAATCATCCTGATTAAGCTTGCGCCTTCTCCATGCTAGCTAAATGGTGACGGCCGTCCAAGTTATCCCTTCAGACGAGTAATGCCTGGTGCTTCTCTTCACCTTCTTTTTCTTGTTCATGTATGTGTACCTGAAGTGCTGTATCCTATACCTAATGTCCTCCGCTTCCAGCCCAAACACCTCCATTGTTTTGAGGTTGATGAGCATCAACAATGGCGGCGGCAGCCACTTTATGAATGGCCTCCTCAAATACCATGAGAGATTTAAGGTTCTCTTAGTGCTTTTAACTTTTAGGACAAAAATAACAAATTGAGACTTAAGGTTCTTCTTATGCTTTCTTTCATTTTTAATTAGCGAACATCCTTCCCGTAATCAAAGGCATGATTTACATATAGATATCATAATAGAAACCTATTTGGTCTTTGCATCCTTCTTCAGCGTAATATTTAACTTCATATATATTGCAGTGGTCATTTTGGTTTAACCAAGTTTCCTAAATGCTTTTCCAATTTTAATGCAAGCTTTTCTAATTTCGAGCCATATTAAGGTGAAGTCAATCTATTCCTTGCAGTTCCTTCAACTATGATGGTTCAACCTTTGCTTACTTGAGAACTTGAAGTAGGAAGGATCAGTTGAAGAGGTTTTTTTTTTTTTTTTTTTTTGGGGGGGGGGGAAGGACGCAATTGAAGAGGGGAAACAGAGAAAGAGAGAGAAGAAAAAGAGAGGAAGGGTGTGAGGGAGAGAAAGTTGACCAATATTAGAGGATATGAGACCCACAAATAAAATAATATGGGAGAATGGCATGTAGAATTAATTTTAGAAATATTGAAATTAAAACTCAAGGTTAAAGAGTTAAAGCATGTTAAAGAGAGCAAAGTAGGGATGATGATTGTGATCATGGCTCTAATAAGTGAATGGCATTGTTTGCTAATATATTTAGGGCCATGAGACACGAACAAAGATGAATGGTAAAGTTGTTTAACCAATCTTGGTGGTTTAGAAGCAAAAGGAACAAGAAGGTAATGAACTTACGCATTTTGTATGCTTGATGTATATACTTGTGTGTTGATGTTGTTTGATGATGAATAAAAGCATGAACAGCTAAATGTTGCTCTATTTCTTATTTAATCCATGGCCATATGTGTTTGAAATGTTGAGCATATAAGCATGATATTTTACAAACATGAAAGTATGTGTAACTAGGTATGTCGTGCACTTACATCTATCTTGTATGCATAATGACAATATTTGTTATTGAAGTTCTTCTAAATCTTACCCTTTATTAACCAACCACACTAGGTATGATATGCAAGGAAAGAAGAATGCAAGATATGGAAATGCAAGAATAAAAGGAAGAATTAAAGAAATAATGTATTATGTTATGTTGTGTAATGAATTCCCTTTCATGTTAATGTATGATTAAAAATGCCATTAATGTTATGAAATGAGGATTCATGATATTGGTATGTATAATTCAATAATTTAATGTACAGGAATAGTTAATGGATTGGTGGAATGATTGCATGCAAAGAAATAAATATTTTGCATTATTAATACAAGCAAGGAGGATAAGTTATCCCTAAATGAGCCACGAGTAGTAATAAGTGCAAGTGAGGCGAACAATTGAATTTGCTCATGGAATTTGATGAGCAAGTAAAGCACATCCTAAGTTTTAAAATGAGTTGTAAATTACTTAAAATAGATGTGTGCAATAAGAGATACGATTGTTCAAAGTTAGGGCAGAGAAACTCGAAGCATAGTTTTTATTATTTTCAACAGTAAGCTTTCACGAATTAACTGTACAAATTGAGAAGATTTAAGCTCTACTTTATATTTTTTTTTCTGTAGAGGATTAAAATAGATATAAATGGAGCTTGAATAATCACAATATGATTTTTTTTATAATTAGTTATAAATTTTCAAATTTGGATAAAAAATCTGAAATTTAACAATGAATAGTAACCCAAGAATCAAATTTCAAAATTTCAATCTATAGACTTATTTCATGATCCACTTAAACCATAACGCCTCCAGACATGTACTAAAAAGGGTAAATAGAAGGATGTTTTAGCTCCACTATATGATTGGCCAAAATCCTTAGAACACATACTTGGACCATAAATCTTTAATTTTCCCTCATTGAATTAGCAGGGTGTCGCAGCTCCTCGTTAAACTAGTAGGTAGTCCCTTCTTCAGCAAGTGGGACAACAATAAGCCAATTATCGTGTACCAATGGAGGTTATAACACGTGGTTGAATACTCTACTCTATCTCATCCCAACCAAATCATCACAAAAATTGTCAGGATATAGCTTAGCAGTAATTTTTTCAAGATTCCACATTTATCTCCTGCTAATCAACATTCATACATACATCTAAAAATATTTCAAACTTTAACTCATCCTCTTCCAAAATTTACATCATCAAGTTCCCAAGGCAATTTTATCAAAATGTGTCATCAATATCATTGTCTCACAACCTATAAACATTTCACAACCATTCACAAACGACATATCAACACATAATAAATGGAAAGTGGTTACTTTTTATCAAAGCTAAAAAAGACCACTACAGCTTGTTATCCTTTGCTTAAAACCACAATCAAAAATCAATCTACTACAATTAATTTGTTAACATGTTAATATATAAGCTAATTAAAGGGTTAACTTATTTGTGCAAATTAACGTCTTCAACTTTCACATAAATTCCCAAAATCCCTCTATAATTCTCAGTTAATCATTCAATAATTATTTTCATTTCCTATATTGGAATTTTGCAATTGAATCACTAACCATCGCCCACTCAAATTTTCACAACTTAAGATTAAATACCCAATGCATTCAAATTTTGAAATTCAACACCAAACTCTCAATCATTCTTTTAAAAATTCAAATGTAACCACATTAAATGAAATCCACCATCCCAAATATCTCATAACATTTTTGTTTTTTTGTTTTAAATCCCTTTTAAAACCTATAAGAAAATCCACAAGTCCAAATTTCATTATTTAAACAAAAAGCATCTTTTCAGAGTAAGAATTCCGAGTGCTTAATGGTAACTTAAATCATAACCAATCACTATAAAAAGGACCACTACAAAAAGAAGTAGGCGTTCCTGCTCTTCTCATTGCCCACCTTCTTCACTTGCTATTGCTTTGCCCTTGCTATTTCTAGCCTAGGTTGTATCATGTGGAAGGGAGGATGGGATTTTGGAGAATCCCTGTAGTAGTAATTTTTATCAAACAAATGTGCAAATTACACAAAGTATGCAAAATAAGCCAAAATAAAACCTAACCTTGCAAGCTAATGCAAATAAGCATTTATGCGCAATGATAGATAGATAAGTTGAATAAATAATATGCAAATAATTGGCAGATACTTCCTCATGTCTATCAGCTACACATGATCATGGCTAAAAAATCCATGTAAGAAATTAAAGATTACATGTTCTCATGCTTTAAAATAGCAATATCGCATAAATATACATGTAGCAATCAAACACAAGTGTAAGATAGGAAAGAACTATACTACCTGAGTCTCCTACTCCCAAATTATACCTGACTCCCTCCTTTTTGCGTTGTATCCTTGGTGGGCTTATGCAAAGACCTATAATATTTATAATGGTAGATTAACACTCAATCCAATTATAATTTACAAAATAACTTCCTTTCAAATCCAATTTCTTTAAATTCTATGCTTATTTAATAGTTAGCCATACTGGACAACTTTTCTTATTCATAATATACCTTTCAAAGTGTTTTCCTTCCTTTTGTAATTTTATACAATTACTTTATTTAGTAATTGGTTATCTTGGTTTAAAAAAAAAAAGATATTATCTTTATCTATTATATTTTAAGGACAACATTGCGTCCCTCTTTCCAATTCTGGCTTTATTTTTATCAACTGGTTGGTTGTCATGAAATATATACATACAAATATATATATATATATATATATATATTCATATATACAATTCATTATAGAGCTTGCAACTCACTTCCGACCATTACCTATTTATAACTCGATCACACACATATGCATATACATTCAACTCACTTACTTGAATTTCAGTCAAGCAAATTTAATCCCTAAAAATTCTTGACAGAGACAAACACATGTGATCTTAGCCTTGTTTCTTTATCCATTAAGTTGATTCTAACAATCTATTAGCTTGCTAAATCATTTCTCAATTCAAATTAAGTAAGCCTAATTATTATTTAGCAAACTCGGCCGAGATATATGAATTCATAAAATTTAATATAATCATCACTTTAACTTATTCAAGCTTAATTCAGTCATAACCCAATCACTAAACATCCTTGTTTACATACTTATGATCTTACCTTCTCTAACTCACGGTCCTATTATTAAATTACTCATCCCTTCTATCAATACCTTAGCTTATCATATCAACTCGAATCTATTTCCTAGATAACCCCTTTTTCGTCCTCTTACTTGGTTAAAGCTATTGGTTTCATTAACTTAAATATTTGCATATGCCTGGTTTTTATATAAAAGAACCCAATAAAAATTCCAAATCAACTCCGCTAGAATTCTACCATTTATTGCTTCTAGCTTTTCTAATTATTTATACCTAATCCTCCAAACAATTTTCAGATCTAAGCTACACCTTACAATTCATTCCATTATAATTACTTAACTTAGCCCCAAACTTTCTCTCCCTTTACTTGGGTCATCAACCTCTAAACTCAATGGTAATTTCTAACTCACAATCTACAAGCTTTTGAATGTATAAACATACCATGATTTTTCAATCCTAACACCCTAGCCTGCTGCAAATCCTCAAGCAATTTCAGCCATTTAATCTGAAATTTTTCCAGATTTTATTACCTCTTTAATTCCCCATCCAAATTCATTCTAAATTATCTTCTAGTGCTTCATTAACATCATCAAACTTTTAAATCATTTAAATTTGTGGTTTAGTCTTTACCAACACAAGACAGCAATTTCATTAGTACATAATGGGCTTAACCTCCTCAAAATTTTCGGTCACCCTACATATATACGTATACAATAATTTTGTTAAGATAAATTTGCATATATTCCTCAACTTCCCAAATCACACACACACACACACACACACCAGATTTATTCTATTTGATTACTTCAACTTCACACACACACAAATATAAAGTTCCTTTCGGCCAAACACAACAAAAA
Organism: Neltuma alba; assembly: GCF_004799145.2. Classification (NCBI taxonomy): domain Eukaryota; kingdom Viridiplantae; phylum Streptophyta; class Magnoliopsida; order Fabales; family Fabaceae; genus Neltuma; species Neltuma alba. Next base: position 28,628 of record NW_021635166.1, read on the forward strand.
CCAAAGAGTACTCAACATCAAAGCTCTCGGCTATATCCACAAAATCCAGCATACATTATCAATCTTCCCTTTACCCATAAATCTGACAGCTTTATAGCAGCAATTATGGTCCCTGTTTTCGGTAATCATAAACAGAGTAAGAAATCCCACATGCAACCCATTCAACACACTCCATGAACACAACCCGTTTTCATCTTAAACCAGCAACCATGACGTCTATTTTTAGCAGCCAAAACAGAGGAGGAAGAGCAAACATCCAACCGAAAAATCAATGTGCAATAGCAAGATCATTAACATCTCAAGCCAAGGACCCACTCCCCTGCTCGGTCAGCAACAGAACAGATCAAGAAAAACTACATGCAGACCGAAAGACACACATGCAATAACACCATTCATCCACACAAGCTTCAATCTACGACCCTCCTACACATATCATCCGTTTCCCCTACTTTCTCTCTCTAAACCCAAAATGCAGAAAAAAAACCACGGAAGAGGGATTACAAGGCTCACCTTAAGCAGATTCGCTGATTGCATGCAAGAAAAACTACCTCCAATCACCCCCTCCATCACCCTCTCCTTCTCTCGGTCTCCCCCTCTTCCCTCAACTCTCCTCCTTTCAGACTCGGGCGAAAATGAGAAGAGGACGGAAGGCTTAAAGATGAGGGCATGAAAGGTCCATTACGCGCTTCACTTAATTCCTCATTTCTAACTCTATCCTTCTTCTAGAATTCTGAAATTATAAAATAAATCCAGAAATTACTCTGCAATGCTTTATATGGGTTTTTCTTATCCAATAACTTTTTTGACCCCTAAAATAATTTTGATAAAAAGCTCGGGCTAGTAATTTCCCGCTATTTTTCTTGAATTTTTCAAGAAAATTGAATGTAATTGCAGGAATTAATCTTTAACTCATTTTAAAGATTTTATGCCTCAATTATCTTTTTTACCTAATAAAATAATTATCCTAAAATTTTCATCTCAAATGTAAACTTCTAACTATTTTTTCTTGAATTTTCTAAGAAAATAAGCCATTTTCAACTGAAAATTAAATTTGAAATGATTTAATCCATTTTTTGGGAAATAAAATTTTCCATAAAATTTATAAGCATCCAAAATTAATATTTAATAATTTTTCCTATTTTACTCAGGCTTAAATTTTAATAAATTTTTTTACTCTTTCAAAATTAGAAAATTTGGGGTGTTACAATAAATTCTAATTACCACAAAATAATCTAATTAAATTCAAACTACCAAATTAAAAGTTATTTATTGCATTCTATTTTGCACTTCTTCACAAAACGCGAATTTTATTTCATTAATAACATATTTAGAACTAATTTATCTTAATTAAAATTTAAACTCAAAATTTACAAATTCTATTAAATCTCCTCTTAATATTTTTTTAATATTAAGAATAAAAAATTTGATGTTACAGATTACCTCTCACCAAAATAATAAAAAGGATTACCACAGTGTTAATCTTGTGCTCAAACTAATAATCTAATAATTAATCTACACAATTAATATAATCACATATTAATATAAACTATTTAATTAATTTTATATATTAGTTAAAGTTTCTAATTTTTTTTAATTCTAAATCCCAAAACTCTCATAACCCAAAATTAAAGATGTTAGCCCTAACAAAACTTGCAATTTCCTAACAATCCAAATTACTCATAAACATTCTTCTAATTATTTACTTTTTAAAAAAAGAATTTCCAAAAGTCTCAAATATGAAAATATTATTTTTGATTTCTAAAAATCTTATTTCAAGTTTAGACCTTAAAAACTAAACCATTAATTTGGAGGTCTTTGTAGTTTTCATGCAGTTTTGAATCAGGTCCCTAAATTTTTTTTTCTTTTTTATTGGATCCTTTAAGTTTATGCTGTTAAGTCCATTAGTCCCTAGCATTAAATAAGAACTAACAATGTTAGAAATTCTATTAAAGAGGGATGATGTGGCAAATAAGTGGGATTATTTTGATAGTTAGATTCTGATCAAGCATTTGTGTGAAAAAAGACGATAATTACCAGGGCGAGGTGGATCTGAAAACAAGAAAAGCAAAGTAGGTAATGATGATGATGAAGATCTACTGGAGGTGAAGCCATCGGTTGCGCAGGTCCTCTAGGTTCATTGGGAGACTCATGTATAGACATAAAACTTGTTTTTCGGGAAAAAAAAAAGTGTCCTTATTCCATTCAATATATATATATATATATATATAAGTGCTGTATTGTAATTGGCTAAAAGGAAGTAGAAGCATTGCAATGGATTTGGTGTGAAGAAAGATCCGTCTTCCTCTCTCCCCTTCATTTTCTTTTGCACACACTTCCTCTCCATCAATAAATCAATTAGAATGCTCCATCACCACCTTCTGCTCTTTCTCTGTTGAGTTTGCCCTCGCCACTCAACCTTCCAGCTCGACAACAACCCAACGTCTGCTTTGGTGGTTCCCGCTCCGCCCTGAATTATCATCAACGTGGGCATGCTCTGCCTCCTCTTCGATAAATGTTTTCTAATGTTTTTGTAGAAACTAAGGTGAGTGCACCTTAGATATATTATTGATATCTTAAAAGAGTACAAAGAGTCTAAATATATAGAGAAAAAAGGTAGGCGGTAACTTAAAATAAATCTAAACTTAATATCCAAATCTATCTTATCATATCTAATCTAGTATCTTAGATATATAAGATATTTACATAAAGTAGGGTTTTTACTGATTGCTAATGGGCCTAATTTGGGTCAGAGCCCATAACTTAACACTCCCCCTCAAACTGGGGAGTAGATGGTAATCATCCCCACATTGGATTTGAGTTCTTCAAACCTTGGTCTTTCAAAAGACTTTGTGAGCAAGTCAGCTACTTGGGAATTTGACGTGACATGAGAAACTGCAAACATTTTTTACCATATCTTTTCTTTTATAAAGTGTTGATTGATCTCCACATGCTTCATGCTGTCATGTTGGATGGGATTTTTGGCCATTTTTATAGCTGATGTGTTATCACAAAGCATTTGTACTGGTAAGGTTACATCTGTTCTGAGTTCTTTGAGGAGTATCAATAGCCATAGTGCTTCGCAATTCCCTGTGCTAATGCTTGGAGTTCAGATTCTCCACTGCTTCTTGAGACAACTTCTTGCTTTTTACTTCTCCATGTCACCAGATTACCCTATACATAGGTGGCGTATCTAGTAGTAGACCTACTGTCTCGTATTAAACCTCCATAGTTAGCATTTGTGAAGATTTCAATGTCTTGATGGTTCTCCTTTTTGAAAAATAGCCCCTTTCCAGGATTCATCTTAAGATAGTGTAGAATTCTCATTATAAGGTTCATATGTTCCTCATTAGGATTGCTCATGTATTGGCTAGCCACATTTTTACAGGAAAAGAGATATTTAGCCTTGTGTGTGATAAGTAGATCAACTTGCCTCCAAGTCTCTTGTACCTCCCTGCGTCAACAGGAGGGGGAGAAGGCTCATCCTTCTTTACTTGTAGTTTTGACTTGTAGTCTCCTTCTATGGGTCTCCCAATTGGTCTATATGCTAACATTTTTGTCTCCTCAAGGAGATCTAGGGTATACTTTCGCTGTGATACAGAAATTCCTTCTCGATTCCTAGTAACTCTCATAACCAAAAAATATCTCAACTATCCCAAATCCTTTATCTCGAATTGCTTGGACAACTGAACTTTCAGTTTCTAAATTTCTTCACCCCACTCACTTGTAACGATAATGTCATCTACATATACAATTAAGATCGCAGCCTTTCCATTGGAATTATGCTTCACAAATAGAGTATGATCTGCTTGACATGGTTTAAACCCAAAATTCTTAATTCCATGTGTGAACTTCCCAAACCATGCTCAAGGGGACTGTTTAAGCCCATACAAGGATTTTTTTTTTTAACTCACACTCCTTATTCTTGCCTATCTCTTTATCCAATCTTGGGGGAATTTTCATGTATACCTCCTCCTCAAGGTTCCCATTTAAAAATGCATTTTTAACATCCAATTGGTACAATGGCTAGTCTAGGTTTGCTACAAGAGACATAAGTACCTTGACTGTGTTAAGCTTTGCCACTGGAGCAAACATCTCCTAATAATCAATTCCATAGACTTGTGTAAACCCTTGGGCTACTAATCTTGCTTTATAATGATTAACATTGCCATCGGGGTTGTACTTCTTGGTGAATATCAACTGCATCCAACAAGAGATTTTCTAGGGGGAAGATCAACAATTTCCCAAGTGTCATTTCTCTTTAATGCATCTAATTCCTCTTTTACAGCCTTCCGCCATTCAACTTTCTTAAGTGCTTCATGAATATTCTGAGAAAGTTTTTCTAATGACATGTTATGTACAAAAGCTTTTAGTTCGGGAGACAACATGTCATATGTTACAAAGTTTTGTATAGGATGTTGTACTGTGCACCTTCTTTTCTCCTCTCTGAGAGCTATAGGTAAGTTATCATCTTGATTTTTAGTTTTTGAAGTAAGGGAGTTAGATAGGCCTTGCCTCAAGTGAGCATCTCCATTGGTTTGTAGATTCTTAGTTTGAGTCTTATTGCTTCTGCTGCAAGTGAATTGTTGCTGTTTTATGACATTATGATGAGGATTGCGCTTGGAGTTGTCTACAAGTGACACAGTACTTAGGTTAGGTATTTCAGGGTCAAAGCTTGTCCTTTCTTCTGGGTTAGGACTTATTTCAGGTGTAGGTAGTGTCATAGGATTTGTAATAGGTATGGCTAGAATAATATGTAAGGCATTAGAATTAGTTGGGATTGGTTCATGGTTCTAAGGTAGCAATTCCTATGATGTATACTCCCCCTAAATAGATGCTTTCGGGTAAAATGATATGTGCTCATGAAAAGTAACATGGAAGGAGATATAGAGCTTTTTTGTAGTTGGACAATAACACTTGTATCCTTTTTGAAAACTCGAATAGCCAATAAAGATACATTTGATGGATTGATGCGCTAACTTTCTTGAGTGTTTATTGTGAACAAAGGCTGTGCAGCCAAAGATTCGAAGGGGTAAAAAAACCATTAGTTTGGAGGTAAGATAGGAAATATTGAGATGGTTCAAGGGAACAACAAGATTGAGAACACAAAAAGGCATGTGATTAATGAGGTGAGTGGTGGTAAGGATGGCTTCCTCTCAATAGTGAGTGGGTACATTATATGCAAGTAATAAGGACCGAGCAACTTGTAAGAGGTGATGATTTTTACCCAACTAGCCCATTTTGCTAAGGAGTATTGACACAAGAAGTTTGATGGATAATGCTATGATGAGAAAGAAAGTCATGCATTTTGTAATTAACAAATTCTTTTCCATTATCAGTTCAAAGGATTTGTATGTGAGCTTGAAATTGAGTGCGAATAAGGGCATGGAACTTTTGAAAAATATGTGGAACTTCAGATTTTTCTTTTAAAAGATAAACCCATGTAACATGAGTGTGATCATTAATGAAAGTAACAAGCCAATGGGCCCCATTGATATTTGCAACACTAGAAGGACCCCATACATCACTATGAATCAAAGTGGATGGTTCTGAGGGTGTATGAGGGTGAGGAGGATAAGAAGCTCGAGTATGTTTAGAGAGTTGGCAAGTATCAAAAGAAAGAGAGTTTAGAATTTTATTACGTAAATGAGGATACAAAGTTTAAAGATAAAAGAAATTAGGATGTCCTAAACGAAAATGCCTTAAACAACATCATTATGTTGCATGGAAGTAGCAATAGTAAAAGTATAGGAACACATAAACCAGTAGGAACACATTAACAAATTCTTTTCCATTATCAGCTCTCCAAATTCTGAAATATGCCACCAAATTCATCAAAGTAAGTAGTGCATTTAGAATCTCTGGTTAAGGTACTAACTGAAATTAAATTACAATCCAACGTACGAACATAGAAAACATTATAGAGAAACAAGTCGTCATTAAGTTTAACCATGCCAATACCGACTACTTCGGCCTTAGTGCCATCTGCAACATTGACAAAGGAACGATAAGAACTAGATGTGAACTCAGACAGTAGAGATAGATTACTTGTCATGTGATGGGTAGCACCAGAGTCAACTATCCAAAAAGTAGTATTAAGATTGTTACCTTGACAGGAAGTACTATATGAGCCAACTATGGGGCCATCCTGAGAGTTGTGGTTCTAGGAACCAAGGAGGTGCTGAATGATATTTAACAATTCAACATTCGTAAGGTTTGGAGTATCGTTAGGTGTTGACTCAGCATCTGTTGTGATAACTAAAGCTCTGGGTCCACGTTGCTTGGGTTTAAAGTCAATTGGTTTCCCATGCAGCTTTCAACACTTATCTTTCACATGACCAACCTTCTTGCAATGTTCACACACCAGTTGTTCACCCTTTTTACTTCGAGGCTCATGACTATTAGGATCTTTCATAGCCATGGCAGTGGCCTCAAGAGACAGTAGTGATGGTGGATTCATAATGTACTTGGAGACCAGCTACTTGCAGCTTTCTTTCCATTTGAGTTCAACAAAGACCTCATCTAAAAAAGGAAGAGGGGGAGTAGACATGATTCTCCCCCTGACATCGTCATGCACAGGGTTAACACCTAGAAGGAGGGTATAAATGTAATCTTTTTCTATAATCTTGGGATAAATTTGGGCATCTTTAGTACAATGCCATTAATTGCTACCAATACATAACGAAGTTGTTCAAATAATGAGTCATATCTAAATCACCTTGTCTCATCTCACAAATAAATCCTTTAATTTGGAAAATAGCAGTGGTGTTTTCACAAGCAGAATAACATTTACGTATAGCATCCCAAATACCTTTGGCCATAGGAAAGAGTAAATAATTTTGGCCAATTTTCAAAACCATAGAATTGATAAGCCAAGACTTAACCATATTAGTTTTAGCATACTAAACTTGATGTTTGTCATTTGAGTTGGTTGGTTTAGCAGCTTTACCAGTTAGGTAGTCTTCCTTTCTTTTGCCAACGATAAACATGAGGACACTTTGAGACCACGTACTGTAAATAATTGTTCCCATTAAAGCGATGGGTAGTGATTGAAAGGAGTTGTGCTTCAAGAGTGACAGATGTAGAGGCCATCAATGATGGGTTGCTGGATGAGTCAGCCCCTTTTGGGTTACTTGTAATGTTAAGAGCCTAATAAGTACCGAAGGTCATCTTATAATTAAAATGAGCCATTAAACAGGGGATAGAGAATCAGAAGTAGGAGATAAGATATATGATAGGCGCTGATTGAATGAATAGCAAGGCACAGATTCTGGACACTCCTGCAGAAGTCGTGCAATGGGAGACAGGAGAGGTGTCGATGGCAGCATGCTCGAACAGGAGAGGTGTGGTCTAGAACATGACGGTTTAGGAGAAGAGAGTCAAACCATCAAGTACTGCCAAATAGAGACACAACGTCCTAGAGTGCGATACCGTCGAAGACTAAAGAGAGGATTGTCGCGAGACATAGAGAGTGAGATAGAGACACGGAAGGAGTGATCGAAGTTGCACCCAGAAACCAGTGACAGCAATGATGGCAAAGAGGAGAGTCGCTGGTCAACGCAGAAGCAGTATATTAGTTCCTGAGATTGATACCATGTAGAAACTAAGGTGCGTGCACCTTAGATATATTATTGATATCTTAAAGAGTACAAAGAGTCTGAATATATAGAGAACAAAGGTAGGCAGTAACTAAAAATAAATCTAAACCTAATATCTAAATCTATCTTATCATATTTAATCTAGTATCTTAGATATATAAAATATTTACATAAAGTAGAGTTTTTACTGATTGTTAATGGGCCTAATTTGGGCCAGAGCCCATAATTTAATAGTTTTGTTGCCTTCTCACAAATGTTTAGTCAAGGTCTAGCTATAAAAATAATCCCAGTTATTTGCTATATCAACCCCTTTAATAGAATTTTTGACACTGTTAATCCTCATTTAACGGTAGGGACTAATGGACTTAATAGCAAAAACTTAAAGAACCCAATAAAAAAGAAAAAAGTGTATGGACCTGATTTAAAACTATACGAAACTATAAAGACTTTCAAATTAGTTTTTTTTAAAAATTCAATAGTACTCCAAATATACATAAATAAATAATTTAGTCAGAAATTCATAGTATAAATATTAAGATTTCTCACAAATAACAAGATCTTAAGCTAAAATAATTATTTTAAAATCTCTAACCAACCAATAAATAAAATTAAACAGATAGAAATGATCTACTAAATTAGTCCTATAATACTATGGTCATCAATCATTAAAAATCAATGCTTACTCCAAACTCTAGACCCAAAAAGTTTCTCTGAATAACACAAAATTATTACCATTGGATAGATCAAACTGAGTAGAATAATTTTCATAAAAAAAAGTTTAATGGAAAAAAGTAATCTTTCCTGCTAAAAAAAAAATCTGCAAAGTGACACCTAGGTTGGAAAATATTGGAAGAGAGGCGCTGCGAAGAAGCTGGCGGGGCGAACACAGAAAACGGAGAAAGTGATAGGTTAAAACTCCTTCCCTCCGCTCCCCCCCCCAAAAAAAATTCCGTTTGTTTTTCTTTGTCTTTTTCATTATTTTTACTTAATTTCCTTTTACTTTTACTTAAAATTTTCTTTTCTCCTCCTTTCATAATTTAGGTAAAACAAACCATTTATTAATTAATTATAAGGTCAAATTGTATTTATCATAAAATAACTGTTCTTTTCAGATATCTAAATCCTAGAAATAAAAATTAGGATGTTACAGTCTTCACGACTATGGACTTGATAAGGCTTAGAAATTCATGAGATAGAATTGCTTGAACCAATTTTTTTCATTCAAACGCATGATAGGGAATTTCTAGTAGTTTTTTTTTTTTGTATTTGTATATCCTAGAAATAAAAATTAGAATGTTACAATCTTCACGAGCATAGACCTGATAAGACTTGGAAATTCATGATATGGAATTTCTAGTAGTTTTCTTGTATCCGTATATCTATAGAGTACAAGTAAAAATACTGAGTCATTGTTTTTCTACATCCTACTTCTATAAGTTGAATTCACATGATATTATTTCAAAGAAATAACATATCGACAAGATGTTATTTGCTGACGTGAGTCGTAGAAAGGTTTAATTGTCGGATTATATATGTGTGTGTAAATGGATATAGAACTGAAATACTCATTCATACACTTTTGGTATGTCATTAATCTGATATGCAAATATCAATACACCATAAGGCTCAACATAAATATTTTTCTCCTGTTGATATAACAAGTATTATCATATGTAAAAGGCTCAAAATAATTATAGCTTTCTCTCCTCTTGATATAACAAATGTTATCATAAGTATTTTTCTCATATAACAAATATTATTTTGAGGTTCCAAGGCATTCTGAATTTTAATTTGTCTTCCTTTCTTTTTGTCGCCACCGTCTACAAAAGAGGAAGACAAGAGTGAAGAGAGAACAAGGGAGGAAAACTTCATGTTGAAGAGAGAAAGAAAGAGAAAGTTATTGACTTGATTCTGCTATCTATATGGTTAACATAGCATGAAATATTGACTGTTTCAATATTATTATAACATTATTACACAGGATCTAGAAAATTTGACCACCTTAAAGCTTGTTAGTACAAAGATTGTTTCAATATTATTATAAACAAATAAATATCATAATCAAGTTATTACATGAGGAGGCAAAGCCAAAGAAAAAAAAAAAGGACCTTCATAATCTAAAGATCATCCCAAGAAAATCCAATTAATTTTTCTCAATTTGACAATTTAATTAGTAGTTAAAATATTGAATCAAAATGAAACATCTACATTCATTGGGAGTTATATTTCATAAAAATAAATGAGAAGCTTTAGAAGAAAGAATACTTTTATGAACATTAATGGCCAGATGCTTGGGAAAAATTTAACTTGATGCGTATGTTTGAGGGTTTTCCCATAATAATGGCACGACTATACTTGGTTGAATTAAGATATAAGAGATTATATATGACATTGCTTATGACTCAATCATTCTACCTTTGCCAAAAGATATCCACCAAAAGAAAAAAAATACACAAATCTCCTAGAAATTGCAACTTTTCTTAGCATGGATTCAATGGTCACCAAGGCTCAACATAATAAGCAAATATAAAATTGAAGAGCATCTAGGGTTTTAAAAGGTGATGCTACCGAAGGATTTCTTTTATCATGCCTTTGGTATTATATTAATCTGATTAGCAAATATACACATGCCATAAGGCTCCACGTAAGTCCTTTTCTCCTCTTGATCTTCAACACTATCAAAAGCTTTTTGAGACTTCATTGTCAACTGCACAAAAGGGGGGGGGAACCAACACAATATCAATTGATTTTTGTTAAATCTATCCAACTAAAAAGAAGATAGGAGGAAACATATACCAGCCCAGACATAGAGATTTAAACCAAACAACACAACCATGCCTAACCCGAAGATACATTCCTAATGCCCAAAACAAAATAGGACCCAAAATGACTCAAAGCAAATAGCAAAAGGATACCATCGTAGTATGAATAAAGAAGATTTAAGATACTAATCACAGCCACTATAAAGACTTGGATTGCAATTAAAGAGCCACCTAATTGATGTGACAACACTTCTCACAAAAATTTAAGAATACTCTTACGAGATCTGCACAAAAGATGGCTTGGCCGTTGATCCCTTTAAACAAAGGAACACCCACATCATCAATGTCAAATCTGCATTTCTTACACATTCTAAAAGAAATTCAATAGTTAATAATTTTAACTAAAACATAACTTTCTCTTACAACTCTCTAAAGTCAGATCTAACTAGTTCACCATTAGTTTACAAGTGTAAGAGATGATGATTCCCCCATAAACATCACTGTGTATGCTCTCACCTCGAGCTCACTAATGAGAGGGCTGCTAAGATCCACAGTCAGGTCTTTTTAGAGTGATTTTTAATGAAATAAGTGCAAGTAACTTAAAATCTTCAATATACTCTGTATCTAATAATCTACCATCCCTTTTGCTTATGTTGAGTACTAGTATATCCAAATGTATATATTGATTTACGATAGTTATGCAATGACATTGAATGTAGACAAACATTGAATGTACATTTCATTTTTATTTATTTCCTACAATTTTTTTCTCTCAATATCAATTCTTTAACATCTAAAAATGTTAATATACATTATAAAAATATTAAATATAGAAAAACGTTGTATACATTGAAACAATGAATCTAAAACTAGAACTTATTCTTACAAATTTTGGTTTTTCCTTACTGCTATATTGTTACTCATGAAGTTTGATAAAAATTACAATAAAGATGAAGATTAAGAAGATAAAATTTCATAAAGTATTATGGAGTCTGTTTATCTTTGTCTGTGAAGTTAACGTAATATCAAAAGTACATTAATGAATAATTCTTTGATATTTATACGCACACGCACACACACAACATTTATAACAACTTCTAATTCTTCAAGTGCACCTTACTTTGGTTGCCTTATTATTTCTTTAAAATACTTCATATAAACTCGATAGATAAACCACTATGTTATTTCTAACTAAATGATCCATGTATCATAAAATTCGAGTAATTTACAATAGGGAAAACCATATTGAAGGTACCTATACTTTCTCTCAATTTTTAATTTGGTACCTATGTGTTTTTTTCTCTTTAATTAAACATTTAATTTTATATTTTTAGCTGTTTTTTCTCTTTAATTAAACATTTAATTTTATATTTTAGCAACATTAGCTCTTAAAACTTTGTTCTATGATTTTTTAGTCTCTACATAAGGATTATGATGTTAATAGAGCAAAATTAAAGATTTAGTTAAGAACAAAAAACACATAGTTACCAATTGAAAATTGAGAGAAAGTATAGGTACCTTCAATATGGTTTTCCCTTTACAATATTATCTTTATTAACGATGCTAAACATCAATATCATGTTAATTTGTATTATTTCTCATTGCTCAAATTAAATATGGACATATATGGAAGAAAAATATCTAATACTCCTAAAATAATGAAATACCTTGTGAAAACAACCAAGAACACCTTCAAAAATATGCTTCATAGAGGGTACCGAGGAGAGTACTTAATAACTTGGATTAATGAATCAAAGCAACATAATATCTAATGCTCCTATCCCGCACTGTATGAGTCATTGTCTTCTTCGTCCTATATTCCATCTTTTAAGTTTACATGATACTATTTTAAAGAAATAATATATCAACAAGAGTTATTTTATAACTTGAGCTGTAGAAAGGTTTGATTGTATGTATGTATGTTTAAATGAATATAGAATCAAAATACTCATTAATATAACTTCGGTATATCATTGATCTGATATGAAAATATTGACACGCCATAAGGCTGAACATAAGTACTTTTCTCATCTTGATATATTACATATTATCATATGTAAAATTATTTTCAGGTTCCTTGACCTTTTGAATGTTAGTTTGTCCCTCTTCCATTTTGTCACCGCCATCTGCAGAAGAGGAAGATAAGAGTGAAGAGGGAATAAGGGAGCATAACTTCATGCAAGAGGGAGAAAGAGAAAGTTATTGACCTGATTCTGATATTTGTATGGTTAAGTCCTTCCACAGCATTAAACACTGAAAAAACATTAAAATGCAAGTGGCTTCAATCCCACACATACTTAGATAACTGAATCCAAACTTTTGTTTCCGCATTCTGCCTCTCTTGTGGACGGATGGGAGTATCAAATTTTTGAATTCAACATTATGCAGGATCTAGAAAAGTTCATCACCATAAAACTGTTAGCCTAAAGACTGTTTCAATATAATTAAAATAAATCAGTATCATAATCAAATTATTACATGAGAGGCTCAGGCAAAGAAACAAAAAAGAAACCTTCATAATACTTAGATCATACCGAGAAAGTCAAATTAATTTTCTCAGTTTGAGAATTTGATAACTAGTTGCAATATTGAATTAAAAATGAAATATCAACACTTGTTGGGAATTATGCTTCTTAAAAAAAGTAAAGCGCTTTTAAAGAAAGAATACATGAATGTGAATTGGCAGATACTCAGGGAAAATTTAACTTGATATTTGAAGGTTTTACCAAAGCATTTGCAAGGCTCTACGTGGTTAAATGAAGATCCAAGAGATTACATATGACCTTACTTGTGAGTTATCAATTCTACGTCTCCCAAATGATACCACCGTATCCACCAAAAAAATACACAAATCAACTAAAAGCTGCAATATATCTAAACAAAAATGAAATCAATGTTCACCAAGGCTCAATGAAAGCAAATATAGAATTAAAGTACTCAATAACATACCTTTGGTATTCCGTTGATCTGATCACCAAACACGAACATTCCGTAAGGCTCCAAGTAAAAAATTTTCTCCTCTTGATCTTCATCATTATCACAAGCGTTTTGAGACTCCATTGTCAACTATATAAAGAAAAAGAAAATACGAATACAATCAATTGATTTTTCTTAAATCTATTAAACCCAAACAACACTCTTACCTAATCCAACCAAATATTCCTAATGCCTAAAACCTAATAGGACCCAAGATGACTCAAAGAAAATGACAAAATTAAACCACACCACTATCATTTGAATAAAGAAAATTTTAGGCCCTAATGATAACCGCTAAAGACATTGCTATTTCAATTTAGAGAGCGAGCCAATTGATGCTGCAAAACATGTCACAAAAATTCAAGGACAATCTCTTGAGATCTGCGCAAAAGCAGAAGACGGCTTAACCATTAACGCCTTTCGACAAAGGAACTCCCACACCATCGATGTCAAATCCAGATTTCTTACATGTTCCAAAAAGAAATTTCAATAGTTAATAATTTTGCAAAAAGCGTACCTTTCTAGCTCTTACAACTTTGTAAAGTCAGATCTAACTAGTTCTCCATAAGTTTGCAAGTGTAAGAGATGATGATTCCCCTATGAACATTATTGCCTGCACTTTCACCAAAAGCTTACTCGCGACAAAGCTGCTAAGATCCACGAACCAGGAACGAAAACCAAAGAATCTATCACAAAAAGAGAGAACGAAAAGGAACTTTGCGCTTCCTTATACAATCAACTGATTTAATATTCTTATCAGCGAGGAAGAGTAGGCAATAACCAACAGCCGCAAAGACAAGCCAAGGAACAAGTGCTCATACAGAAGGAGAAAAAGAAAAGGGGATCGGCTCTGACACAAAGGGAATTGATCAGGGAGGTATAAATAGAGCTCTACAAGCAATGTGCGGCGTAGGTGTGGTGCTCGAGGAGGGGAGAATCAATTTAGGGTTAGGTTTTTCTAGAATGATTTTTAATGAAATAAATGCAGACAATTTAAAATTTTTAACATACTCTGTATCTAGTTATGTACCCTCCCCTTTACTTATATTGAATGCTAGTATATACAAATGTGAACATTGATTTATGGTAGTTATGCAATGACAATGAATGTAGAAAGACATTGTATGTACATTTCATTTTTATTTATTTCCTTTTTTTTCCTCAATATCAATTATTTTACATGTAAAAATTTTAATATACATTGTAAAAATATTAAATGGAGAAAAACATTGAACATGAAACAATGAATCTAAAACTGGGACTTATTCTTTCAAATTTTGGTGTTTCGTCATTATGATATTTTTATTTGTGAAGTTTGATAGAAATTATAATAAAAATGAAGATTAAGAAGATGAAATATCATAAAGTATTATGATGTTTGCTCATCTTTATCTACGAAATTAACATAATATCAAAAGTACATTAATGAATACTTAAATTCTATATTCTTTGAGATATATATATATATATATAACATTTATAACAATTCTTAATTCTTTAAGTGTAAATTACTTTGATTGCCATATTATTTCTTTGAAATATTATCATATAAACTCAATAGATAAACCACTTCTGTGCTACATGAATGTTTCAATCTTTCATCTTATTTCAAGTATATGCCATTTCTAACTAAATGATCAGACGTATAATAAAATTCAAGTGATTTACAATATTATTCTTATTAACTATACTAAACTTAAACATCAAATATATTAATTTATATTATTTCTCATTGCTCAAATTAAATATGGAAATATATGGAAGAATAATATTTAATACTCCTAAAAAAATATGAAATACCTTATGAAAACACTCAAGAACACCTTCAAAAATATTCTCTATACAGAGGACCGAAGAGAGTACTTAATAACTTGGATTATTCAATTCAGAGAAACATAATATATATGTTGATTTATGAAAGTTATAAAAAGTTCTTTGAATCTTTGGAGATAAAAAAACACTAGAAAATACCATAACATTTACAACTAATTATTAAAGAGTCTTATCATCGGACCAGACAATCTGATAGGACTTGCTAACAATTTGGTTTGGATAAACAAATTATTTTAATGATCAAGCCTAGTTGGACAGTAATTCAGCCGACATATTTGAGTCGAAGCTCAAAATTAGAGTAAGAACTAGAATGAATTTTAGAAAACCATACTAGTTTTGACCTAACGATAAAAATGCTTAAAAACTTAAAAAACATATCAAAAATTAAAAAACAAAGATCTGAAACTCTCCAAAGCCCGATATACTTTCAAATCATTTGTTGTGTAGCATTTGGCCTTCTCAAAATAAAGGCGAAAATTTTAAAAATTTAAAGAGTTTTGAGTTATGAAATTTAACATTAAAAAATATATATCCAAAATTTTGCAACATTCCCTCAAAATCATACAAATAGAGAAAAAAAATACCCTGAACAACAACTGACACTACAAGAAAATGTTGAATTAGCAGCGGAACATTTCTAGCGGTTCAACAAAACCGCTAGAAATTCGAAAAATTTCTAGCGGTTTATATAAAAACCGCTGCAAATTACAGACGGTTTGACCATTGCCCGCACATTTCTAGCGGTTACCACCTAACCGCTAGAAATTTAGAGCTAGAAAATTCCCCGGGTTTTGGCGGGAACTTGGTGCCAAATTTGTAGCGTTTATTTTCTAGCGGTTCAGGCCAATAAACCGCTAGACACTGAAAATTTCTAGCGGTTGATGCATGAACCGCTAGAAATATTTTTATTCCCCGAGGAGTTTAGAAATTTCTGCGGTTTTGGACCGAACCGCTAGAAATTTCTGCCAATTCCTGAGGCACTTGTGACCGTTGGGAATTTCTAGCGGTTCGGTCCAAAACCGCTAGAAATTTCTAGCGGTTTTGTGGTAAACCGCTAGAAATTCTCGGTCTATATAAACCCCCCCACTCTCACTTCTTCAATCGTTTGGAAGCGAAGCTCTGCTGAATTTTCTCCACAAACATATTCGAGTTCTGATTCAGTTGCAGATCCTTATTTTCAGGTAAAAATAGTAATTTATTGATAAATAATTTTTAT
Organism: Neltuma alba; assembly: GCF_004799145.2. Lineage (NCBI taxonomy): Eukaryota > Viridiplantae > Streptophyta > Magnoliopsida > Fabales > Fabaceae > Neltuma > Neltuma alba. The sequence goes on from NW_021635166.1 coordinate 45,010, forward strand.
TTTATGTTTTATTTTATTTTATTTATTATGTTGTAGCTTATAAATAATTTTTCTTTTTTTTTATTTATAAATAATTACTATTTGTTGTTATTAGGATGACTCGTCGGCACGGGAAAGACCCAGTTGATCCTGAGAGAGCTGGACCCAGTGAGGTTCATCATGATGCTGGTGAGCCATTCCCCAGCATTCATGACTACGATCTCAGCGAGGAGGATATCCTCAGTTTTATGGAGCAGGATGATGTTGAGCGGACTGAGGAGGCTCATTTTACTGGGGATGAGCAACCCCATGCTGATGCTGATGCTGCTGACGAGGAGGAGGAGGAGGAGCAGGATCAGGGGAATGAGTATCCCCAGGCTGCGCAGCGTCCTGCTCCGAGACGTCAGGCTGGTTATGAGGTGGAATTTGTCGGTAAGTATTTATTTAACTTTTTAAAATTTTGATCAGTATTTAATTTATATAGAAATTGTATTAATTTATTGATATATAATTTATTTCTTAATTAAATTTTGCAGACACTGAGGGGAACAGGTCCTATCGGAGGCTGATAGCCAGAGAGCTGTCTATGATGACGAGCGGACGAGTGGTTGTGCCGCTCAATGAGTTGGGCCAACCGACGAAGAAAGGTGGCCAGTTGTACAACAAGTACGTGTGCCTCCTTGGTCAGCAGTGGACGCTGTTCCCCATCTACGTGTAGGACTGGAAGAAGATCACCTCAGACAAGAAGCAGCAAAGCTGGGAAATGATGAAGGTAATATAAAATTGTTATTTATAATTTTTTTAATTTAAATAAATGATTATATATTTTGTTTTCAAATAATTTAATTGTTTGATTATAATTTTTTATTTATTTAATTTGTTTGTTATTTATAATATTTTTAAAAGTAGTTAAATGAATATATATATTTTTTATTTAAATTATTTAAAAGTAGTTAAATGAAAATAATTTGTTATTGATTTCATTAATTTATTACTTATAATAATTTTAAATTTAGTTGAGTAAAAATATTTTTTCATTTAAATTACTTAATTGTTTAATTATTATTTGTTTTTGATTAATTTATATTTTATTTATAATATTCTTAAATTAGTTAAAAACTAATTATTTGTTTTTGATTATTGAAATTGCTTAATTATTTGTTTATAATTTGTTATTTAGTTAATTTATTATTTTAATCATAGAGTAAATTTATTCTGGGGGAGGAGTTGAGGGCTGACACGATCAAGAGGCTTGGGATGGCATGGAAGAACAGGAGGGCCGACCTGTGGAGGGAGAAGAAAGGTGACGGGACGAGGCCCCTCCAGGAGATACTGGCAGATGTACCTGGTGGAGTCCCGGACCAAGACTGGTCCAGTTACGTCTATTTTAGGATGACGGCTGACCAGATGGTATGATAATATTGTATTAATTATAATTTCTTTATTTTTTATCCGACTTGACTCATTTAATTTAATTTTTTTACATTTTGCTTCAGGCTCTTTCTAGGAGAAATGCTGGGAGCGTCAGGCATCAGACGATACGTCATAGGGCTGGATCCAGGAGCTTTGCGATCACTTATGACGAGATTGTGAGTACTTGAAATAAATTTATTAAATATGTATATGTATTTAATTTGTAACTAATTATTTCTTTGATTTCATTTACAGAGGGAAAAGATACGGCAGGAGCGGGGATACACGGCCACTTATGGCGAGATGTGGCCGATGGTGTATAGACCTCGAGACGGGCGTGCGTCGGATGAGGTTGAGGAGATAGCGGTAAGTAATAAATTAAATATTAATATAATATCACAGTGTAGATATCATTATATTATAATTAACTTCTTTATATTAATTTTGGTAGGCACGGATGACTCAGGTCGATTCCGAGTTGCGTGAGTCTCAGGGGTCTGCCTTGGATCCCACCGCCTCACTTTTAGCGGGTCGTGGCCGGCCGCAGCACCCTGGTCGAGTTAGCGGGCTTGGACTTGGACCTACACCGACTAGGTTGCCCCGCTCAAGTGGCGCTGGCCCTTCATATACTGCTGGGAGCTCTCATGCGAGTGCGAAGCGGCCGGGTTCCTCATCCTCAGAGGAATTGCGAGAGGAGCTCAGACAAGAGTTCGAGGCCAGGATGGAGGCCAGGATCGTGGAGCGTGATCGTCAGCTGCAGGAGCGTGATCGTCAGCTCCAGACGCAGCTTGACCAGCTCTTGGCAGCTGCTACGGCTCTGCGTCATGTGGTGGTCAGTATAGCTCCAAACATCTCGGTTCCTGACATCCCCGACCTACACCTGCCACCAGTCCCGCCCCTACCCCCCCATCCGCCAGTCCAGTCCCAGCAGGTTGAGCGGCCTGCCCACCCCCAGCCGGAGGATCCAGCAGAGGATGATCACGATGATGCTGCTTCTGCCCCTCACCCATGATTTATCTTGCTTTCATTGTATGGGATTTTATTAGAATCTTGATTTTACGGTTTTATATACTATTTAGATATTTATTTAAATTTTATATTTATTTGTTTACTTTATTTATTTATTTCTATAATTTTATTTATGTCAAGTATTAATTAATATTGAAATATTTATTTATTTATTACAACATCAACATTACAATTTATTAAACACGTTAAACATGTTAATTAATCAAAATAATTCTATAATCATTTATTAATTTAATAAATATTTATTTTTGTAATGTTATTAATTTATTGTGCAGTATTTCTATTTAATATTTAAAAATAATATCATTTGTAGCGGTTCTAAAACCGTTAGAAAATTCAACTGAATTTTATTACATCGAAACTTTCTAGCGGTTTTAAACCGCTAGAAAAATAGTAATTTTCTAGCGGTTTACAAAAAACCGCTAGAAACTTACCTCATTTCTAGCAGTTGATAAAAACCGCTAGAAACTTATCTATTTCTAGCGGTTTTATAAACCGCTAGAAAATTACCTAATTTACCTAATTTTCTAGCGGTTTTATAACCGCTAGAAAATTCAAAACCGATTTAGACAAAATTCCCGTTAAACCGCTAGAAATTTCTATCGGTTTGTAACCGATATTTTGAATTTCTAGCGGTTAATAACCGCTGGAAAATGAAACTTTCCGTTAAAACCGCTACAAATTTGTAGCGGTTTTGTAACCGCTACAAAAAAATGACCGTTCCACCAGCCTCCTTTATAAGCTGAAGCACTCCAACTGAATTCCATTTTAACTTCTCTTTGAGCTTCCTGTGTCATATTTTCACGAAATTTGAGCATTATTAGTGATGGATAGGTCGTGGATCAACTTGCACCGGTCGACTCCGCAATACTTGGCTGGTCTAAACTATTTCTTGGATTTTGCTTTCGCCAATGCTGCCGTAAATGGTAAGATTCAGTGTCCCTGTCCTAAATGTAATTTCAAAAAGTGGCATCCCAAAGATATTGTTAGGGAACATTTAATCTTTAAGCCTTTTCCGCGAGAGTACGTATTTTGGCAACTACATGGGGAACGGCTAGATATGGGTGCTGAGTCAGTTCCAGTAGTTTCACGGATGGGAGTTCGAGTGGATGAAGCCGATGCCGTGAATGATGCTGTGCGTGATGCTTTTGGTGTTCACGAAAGCTCGAATCCCAACGAAGATGAAGTAGAGGGACCTCAACGGAGTTTCTAAGAAACGAAACTGCTCGGGAATTTTTTGACCTCATGACCGAAGCTGACAAGCCTCTTTATTCTGGGTGCACAAAGTATTCGAAGTTGTCATTCTTGGTGAGGCTGTATCACATCAAATGCTTGTGCGGTATGACTGACAAGGCGATGTCTATGTTGCTGGAATTACTGGGAGATGCTTTCCCCAAGCTGAATTCCCTCCATCTTTTTACGAAGCAAAAAAGATTATTAACAAGCTTGGCTTGAACTATAAGAAGATAGATGCATGCCCAAACGACTGTATGCTATACTGGGGAGATGATGCCAACAAAGAGATTTGTACGAGATGCAAGACGTCACGCTATAAGTCGGTACGGAAGGGCAAGAAGCAAAAGAAGAAACCGGCCAAAATTCTCAGGTACAAATTATTACAGCGTGTTACTTGTTCCGTCTCTAAATATTCGATATTTGAAATTCTTAAAACAATTGATTATGTCATCAATTTTTTTAAATTGAGTCAATATTTAGTATTTAAATATTCGGTATTTTAAATTTTTAATATATTATTTTCTTAGATACTTTCCTTTGAAACCACGGTTGCAAAGAATGTATATGTCATCAAAAATGGCTCAGCACATGAGGTGGCACGCGACTGAGGAAAATCTAGATGGTAGGTTAAGGCACCCACGAGACTCGGAGGCGTGGAAAGCATTGATGCGAAATTTCCAGACTTTGCCAATGATCCTAGAAATGTACGTCTTGCATTGGCAACCGATGGTTTTAATCCCTTCGGAAACATGAGCACAAGTTACAGTATCTGGCCGGTGGTGTTAATTCCATACAATCTACCACCTTGGATGTGCATGAAGCAGAGCTCCTTTTTGCTTTCCATGATCATTCCTGGCAAGAAAGCACCAGGAAATGATATTGACGTATACCTGCAACCGTTGATACACGAATTGATCGACCTATGGACGAATGGTGTTGAGGCATATGACTCACATGACAAGCAACTATTCAATCTCCGTGCAGCCTTGATGTGGACAATAAGTGATTTTCCCGGTTTGGGAACTTTGTCTGGCTGGAATGTGCATACTGGGTTGGCCTGTCCTGAGTGCAATTTTGATTCTGTGCCATGTCGCCTTCCACACAGTCGCAAGTGGTGCTTCATAGGACATCGACGGTTCCTTGATTCCAAGCACAGACTTAGATTGCAACGGATTCGCTTCGATGGGAAACAGGAGAAGAGAGATCCTCCTGTTACTTTGTCTGGTATGGATATTTTGCGGCAGTTAGAAGATGTTCATGTCGAGTTTGGTAAGAGTGTGGATCCCGAACGATTGGGACGACGATCTCGTGGGACATCTGATACGCAACCTATGCAATGGCGGAAGAGAAGCATATTTTTCACTCTTCCTTATTGGGAATCTAATTTGCTACGACACAGTTTGGATGTTATGCACATTGAAAAAAATGTGTGCGATAATGTGCTATATACGTTGCTCAATGAAGCTGGAAAGTCCAAAGACCATCTCGCAGCTAGAAAAGATTTACGGGCCTGGGGAATTCGTGAAGAGGCTTGGCCTGATGAAAACGACAAGTTTCAGCCAGCTAAATTCACCTTGACAAAGCAAACAAGGATATCTTCCTCTCGACGTTGAAGAACATAAAGTACCAGATGGATATTCTAGCAACATCTCAAGGTGTATCGATCTGCAGGCTCGAAAGGTTACTGGGTTGAAAAGTCATGACTCTCATGTTCTTATGCAACAGTTACTTCCATTGGCCTTGAAAAACACACTTCCTTCTGATGTATCGGTGGTTTTGGTAGAATTATGTTCATTTTTCAAGAAGTTGTGTGCGAAGGTCTTGGTAGCGGAAGAGCTTGATCAGCTGCAAAATAAAATTATTCTTACACTTTGTCACTTGGAGATGATATTTCCTCCATCATTCTTTACTGTTATGGTTCACTTGACTGTCCACCTGTTCGAGAAGCAAAGGTTGCTGGCCCAGTTCACTATCGATGGATGTACCCTATAGAGAGGTACTAGATTATCTTTTATTCCCGCCTCTTTAAATTTCACATTGTTCTTTCATTTACTCGTAATTATTAATGCAATTTTAACTTACAGGTACTTGGGAAAATTAAAATCATATGTTAGGAATAAGGCATGGCCTGAGGGGTCAATAGCAGAAGGTTATTCCGGAGATGAGGTCCTAACTTTCTGTTCGAGGTACTTTGATGACATGGAGACATCTTTTAACCGCCCGCGTCGCGTAGATGATTCTCCTCCTGGTCCTTCCACGTCAACTTTATTTCCTCCTGTTGGGAAACCAGTTGGAGGATATGAATTCTTCAGACTCACTCCTACAGAGAAACTCCAGGCACACAGACACGTTTTGATAAATTGCAGCCAAGTTGAACCCTTCATGCAGTAAGTATATATATCATATAAGCTCACTAGCTTTTACACTTTATATTTGTTTCTTACTGACTCTTCTAACAAATTACACTTTACTATAGTGAGTTTAGGAGTTATCTCAGGCGTCAGCTACGGGGCCGTGCGCGTTCTGCTGACATTGATAAAAGAGTCCACAAGAGTTTCCCAGTTGGTTTACACGTCGAATACGTAATGACAACAGCCCATACACAGATGAATTCAAAGCTCTTTCTCTCGGTCCGTTAGACCATGCACGAAGGTTTACCGCGTACAATGTCAACGGCTTCAAGTTCTGTACGGTTGGACGTGATCAGGGATTGCTCACACAAAACTCTGGAGTTTGCGGGACATTCGGAACGAGATGTTATGCTAGCAGTAGTGATGGCGATATGCGCTTTGGAGGCGTCACTTACTATGGAAAGCTAATTGACATTATTGAGTTGAGTTACCAGCTTTTCACCGTGACACTGTTCAAGTGCTCCTGGGCAAATACGACAACTTCACGGGGACTCGCTACTGACCATTTGGGCATCACCTCAGTTAATTTCTCTAGACTTATTCATACGGGGGCATCTGAAGATGATGAGCCATATATCCTTGCTTCTGAGGCACACCAAATTTACTATGTCGAGGACGAGAAACATAAAGACTGGAATATGGTCGTTCACCTCAAGCCACGGGATCTTTATGATATGGGTGATGGTGACATTATTTACGACAGTGAACCCTTCCAACCCTCGAATTTGAAGACTTCTTTCCTCAAGGAGATGATAATTTGCCAATTATCAGGTACACGTCTTTTCTTAAATTATTTAAATAATTAACTACTAATTACTAATTTTTTCCAAATACATTATAAATTTAACAAATTTTTTTAAAATGTGTCCTTTCAGGCCGGATGATGATGGAGAATAGCAGCATCCAAAATAAATTATTTAAAAAATTTCCGTCCATAAATACATATGTATAAATTAAAATTCGTACAGTTTTTTTAAAAATAAAAAAATTTTCATTTGTAGCGGTTACATAACCGCTACAAATTTATTTTCGCAAAATTGTAATTTGTAGCGGTTATTAACCGCTACAAATACATATCTATTAATTAAAATTCGTTCAGATTTTAAAAAATAAAAAAATAAATTTGTAGCGGTTAATAACCGCTACAATATAACCGCTACAAAATACTAGCGCTTATATATGCTAGAAAATGAATAACAGCTACAAAATGAATAAAACGCTACAAAAACACCGCTACAAATGTGTCGCTGATCTCTATAAATACCATATCTTCTCTACATTCATTTACTCCATCTCTTTTCTTTCCTCTCCTATTCTTCTTCATAATTCTCTCTTTTTTTCTTACTATCTCATATGGTGGTTTTTTCTCTTTACTGTATGGTAAGTGAATTTTATTTTAATAATTCATTGTATCTTTTATTTGTTTTTATTTAAAATTTACTAACATATTTATTTCTCCTTTCCTTTCAGATTTTTCTTCTCCACACTTGTTATGCCCTCCTCAACTGATTCAAATACTCATCAACTAATACTATAGGTTCAATATTACAAAATATATCTCTTCAATTCAACTATCTTATTAAATATTCAATAAATTATCTTATTAATTAAATTCACTTCTTTTGACACTTCATAATTTAATTACATATTGTTTATTACAAAATTTAAATATAAAAATGTAACATATAACTAATTAATACAAATTAACAAAAATTCTTCACTTAATTTTTTAATGGTTTTTAAAATTATAATATGAAAAAACCATAAATTTTTTTTTTCTGGCACGGTAAACATTTCTAGCGGTTTCTGAACCGCTAGAAATATTTCGTCAAATTTAAATTTTTCGCCAAAATTTCTAGCGTGTTTCAAACCGCTAGAAATTTCTAGCGGTTCAACCGCTAGAAAATTTTTTTGCCGCCATTCCTAAAATTCAATTGGCGGGAAAAATTTAATTTTCCAAAACATTCTAGCGGTTCTCTAACCGCTAGAAATTTCCGCGCGCTACTGAAAATATTTAATTCCCGGAAAATAGATTTGTTTAGCATGTTTCTAGCGGTTATAAAACCGCTAGAAATTTTTTTCCGGGAACATTTTCTAGCGGTTTGATACCGCTAGGAATGTTTCTCCTTCAGATATTTTCTAGCGGTTAGAAACGCTAGGAATGTTTCTATCGTTTTGACCATGATGTGTAGCGGTGCCATAACCGCTAGAAATTTTTTCTTGCACCTGTTTTTCTAGCGGTTTCTTAACCGCTACAAATTTTATTTGTTGCGGTTAAAACCGCTAGAAATGTATCACTCTAACGCTACAATTGACATATATTTTTTGTAGTGTGAGGCTCAGAAGAGG